>NC_140620.1:1752402-1932402 GCF_057382275.1 Copadichromis virginalis
CGAGGTCAAAGCAGACAGCCTTCAGAGGAAACAACAGAAACCCTCAACCTCAAGCCTCTTTCCATCATTTCAGTCAGATGTTTCCAAACCTCAGTGTGATCACACTTCAGAAATATGACTGCATAGGAAATAAGTCTGGTTGCTCAGCTAGCCTACCTGTAGTCCAGCTGTTTCACTCACTGAAACATCTGAAGCTTTATCAAACCAAAAGTTCTCTTAAAGGAGCAGCTGAGATCAACCAACATAGAAACATCTGGCCTCAGACTGCAGCAGCTGGGCTCCTTGTTGTGATGAAAAATAAAAGATATAAAGTCAATGTGACAGAGGTCGTACCATTTGCTTCATTTTGCTTTTTGCAGTGGAAAAGAAGTGGAACTAGAACCAAGAGCAGAACCAGAAGAACCACAGGAACCAGGCCTGCTATGAGTGCAGTGAGAAAGGAGGTGAGACCCTGAGGAGGTGATGAAGCAGTGTCAGCAGAAGAGTTCACAGGAGGAGTGGAGTCTGAGCTCCTGTGCTGAGGAGGATCTGCAGGAGAAGTGATGCAGACGGTTCAGTCATTTTATCAGGAGATCATGTCTGTAAACAGGAAGTGATGTCACTGTTCTGACCTCTGACCCTCAGAAAGCTCTGAGGAGACGGTCCAAATGCTTCAGTAGCACAAGAGTAGAGACCTTCATCAGCCTGTTTGACCCTTCTGATGACGAGCTCTGCTGCTGTTCCAGCTCCAACATGACGTCCATTAAAGGAGAAATAAGCAGCAGCTGTGTCACCGCTCCTCTCTCTGCAACGCAGAGTGACATCACTTCCTGTCCACACAGGAAGTGCAGGAATCTCCAGGATCACACCTTTATCTGACAACAGAAACACAAACAGAGCAAAGTCAAGAGCTCCTCTCAGACGAGCTGCTTCCTGTCTGAATGAGCACCTTGCTGTCTTCCACAGTGACAGTCTCACACTCTCAACTCACTGACAGACATGTATCCAACATCTGGAAACATCTGCACAGAGACACAGCTGCAACATCTCCCTGTCTCTACCTGAAACACTGATGGACACTTCATCGCTCTGCTGTCCAGATGAGTTCTCACAGAAGTAACTTCCATCAGAGGAGACTGAGTGATCCAGAACACAGGAGGAACCATTAACCCTCCCAAAGCCTGCAGCTGCTCCACAGTCCTCAGTGAGTCCTCCTCTGGTCCTCTTCACTGTCCATCCATCAGCTGTCTGTCCATCATCAACACAACTCAGAGACACTGAAGAAGATCCTCTGAAGACCTGCTGAAGGTTTGGACTGACAGACAGAGACACTGGAGGACACACACACACACACACACACACACACACACACACACACGCACGCACGCACACACACACACACACACACACAGTAAGTGTATTTGTGTTCTTGTTGGAGTCTCACTGATGGTTTTCACTTCCATCAACTCACCTGCAGAAACAGTCGGTGCAGACAGCAGCAGCACACACACACCTGTAACAGGAGGTCAGAGGTCACTGAGGGTCAGAGGTTACTAAAGGTCAGAGGTCATTGGTTATTAGGGACAAGTTACCCCTGGAAGGGTCTTCCAAGGGAATTTGGTATTTGCATGAGCCATTCTTCTTTCAGGTGTCGAGAAAAACCTGTTATTTTACTGTCACGTTGTTATCATTTACATGCCCTGTCATTATTTCATCATTACTTCATTAGTCTGTGTTACTTATCATCAGTTTATCATGTATCATTTATCAGTTATTTCAGAGCACGCAGGATAAAACCCATTCTAGATGTAATACTCTATCATGTGGTGAAAAAGCACCAGCAGAAGCGGTGGGTCCAGCTGGGCCTTCTACATTCACTTACACACATATTGCAGGTCTACACAAAACATGCACATAGAGAGTTATGTAAAACACGCACGTTCACATACACACTTATTAAGGACAGGGAGGTCGTTTCAGGACATCCTCTCTGTTGAACACATAGTCTCACAAACTGCACAAAATATCACACACTTGTTTGTCTCTAAAGTATCAGCTGATGTTTATATAAGGAGAACTTTGGACTATGGGGAGACTGTTATCATTTCCAGTAAGATCTAACTGTGTGACGTCATCATTGGTAATATAAGGATCGGGAGCGGCTCATTCCATGAAGAAGAAGTCCGGCTCTTCCCACACTGTACTGTGTGTTTTTAATAAAATACTTTATTGACCCACTATGGACTTTTTCAGTCGTATGTCTCTTCCTCAAAATTCGAACCCCGACACAGGCTCAGAAATGTTGGATGTGAGCTTTTTGTGCAGTTTCTATTTTTATATCAAGAGAATAATTTAGCTTTCAAACTACAGCAGTTAGTCTTCTCACTTCCCAAAGAAAAAAAAAACTTATTCTGATGACACTTCTGTGAACAGTGTCTGATGTTAAGAGGATGTTTGGAGCTCTGCCTTTCACCTGACTTTTCACACCATGTGCTTTGGGACTCGATGACTATCTTCTGTAACTGTAGATACCGGTCTGATACTTCCTGGCTGAGCTGCTGTAATTACTAAATGTTTAAACTGTGAAATAATTTCACTTCCCACATAGCACACAGGTCTGGGCCGGATCTGGTGTCAAGCCGGCACTGCTGGCTGACGTCTGGCATGGTAAGTCATCCAGATATGGGCCAGGCCTGACATAGATGGCACTGTTTATGACACTGCCAGAGGCATGCCGCATCTAGCTCGATTATGGTTTGGTTTATGTGACCCAGGCTCATAGAAAACAGGTCTGACCCAGATCCGGCATCAAGCTGGCACTTCTGAATGACTGGTGTCATGGCAGGGTGTATGTCAACCAGATGTGGGCCAGGTCTGACAATGATGGCACTGTTTATGTACCTATTTTCCTATTTTAGTTAGAAGACCCTAGAGTTGGATGTTTCAGACCACTTTTGGTCTCGTCTTGGTCTTGACAGACTTTGGTCTTGGTCTTGCTGTCTCGGTCTTGCTTTCTCAGATCGACATAGTGTTCGGGAGATTTGGAGTCAACCATCGGTGGAGCAGGGGGGTGGCTTACTGGGCAGAAGCCCGGGGTCTTTTGGAGTGTAATTTGTTTCATGGTTAGATGCCTGACTGACAACTGTATAAAACAAAAACTACACACAATATTCGAAGCATATAGTGTACAGTTGTAAATTCCCCCTAATTTTGGTATGATCCGAGCTCAGGCACTAGGCGACTGAGAGCGAGGGGGGAGAAGCTGTTGCCTGCGAGTTTGCTGCAGACAGAGGAGAGCTTAAGTTTGACCAGGAACCAAAGCAAATCATTCGTACTGAGCTAATAATGTAAATATGACGGTGTATCACGAATATTGATATCAAACTGATCACTTGGTTGCGTTACTTGCTCTTCGAGTGAAAACAAATGGATAAATAAAAAGCCGAACAACAGCAATGCTGATTTTTTAGAGTCTTAGCTTACATTTCATATTTTCAGTTGTTTCCCTCCACGGCTAAACAAACTCTCTAAATCGGTTTCAGTTGTGTACTGATGAACACAACAATGGACATAAGGAGCTTCTTTCAAAGAAAAAACTCAGGTAGATGTTATTTTATATATTATGCTTTGGATGTTGTTCAGTATATTTCTATGGAAAACAAGAGGAATTTCAACACACAGCAGTATATTCACAGTTTAAACCAGACGTTTACACTTTATGGAAAAAACATAAAAACTTTTTTTTTTACTTTTAAACATCAATTTAGATTAAACTTGTTTTGTTTTAGATAAATGTTGAAATATCTTTCGAATTAGTTAATTGTCAGAATAAAGAGACACAGATGTCTATCACTTTGATCAAATTTAGGAGTGCATGTACACTAAGTTTGTTAATTAAAAAGAAAACTCCAGACGATTCCATTCTGAGCTGAAGAAGCTTCTGATAGGTTAGTAGAGTCCATGTGAGTAAACTGGTGGCACAGCTGTGGATGCATATAAGGCAAAACACAGAGCCTGTTTCTGTGACATGGGAAAATCAGGAGATGTCAACAAAACAGCAGGAACAGAACTGTGGAGCTCCATAAGTGTGGCTCAGTTTGAATACAATTTGAGTCCATTTGCAATTAAGAAATACAGACAGTTTCTCTCTTTACTCTTATATTCAACAAATATGTTTTTTATATTTATCAATCTAAAAAAATCAACATTTAGTCTGATTTGATGTTTGACAATTAAAAAAAGTGTTTTTATCTGAAGAGTGTGTAAATATCTGGTTTCAACTGTATATTTGATGATGTTGGTGTTTGGCTTGATTGTCAGCACACTTGGCCACCAGTGTGTGTGCAACTGGCCTTGTGCTGGCCCATGTGTGGGCCACCTCTGGCAAACCTGATCTGGGCCACCAAATTCGTTGTGGTATGTGGGCCATGTGTTAACTGACCTCAGGAAATCACATGATAGGGTGGGGCTAGGTTTCACAATGAGCTCACCTGAAACCTTGGCTGATTGTGACCTACACCCGTTTCCACACCTTGGCTCATGTGATTAGGTATCAATAGGGGGTCCATGTCCCTCTTGGGGATACAGTCCCATAGGGCTTAAATCTGGCACTCTCCACCATTTGACCCAAGAACTGAAGAAGCTGCTTGGATGAAACACCTTAAAGGAACTTAAAGAAGTCCAGACGCTCTTTCCAAGCTCCTTAGACAACATTTAGAATAAAAAAATTCACAAACCAACGTGTTTCAACGGTATGACCCTGTTACAGTACTAGCCTCGTGTTCACTGAGCTCTTTAGAAAGGTCCATTCTTTCATTGATGTTTCTAAAAGCAGTCTGCGGTCATAAGATTAAAAACACCTGATTTCAGTTATTATTAGCTCTGGCCCACGATTTTTGGTATTTTCTAATGAATACCATCTCTAATTGATGCAGTTAAGTCTGATGATAGTCTGGTGTCCTCTATTTCTAATGTAAATGTGTTTTTTCCTCTGCGAGTGTGTGTTGAAGCTCAGATCGTGAATCAATGAGTAGATAAACATTTGACTCACCAAGGAGCAGAGAGGCAGACGGGGTCTTCATGGTGACTGAATGCTTTAAGTCTGAGCAGCGTAGACGTCTTCGGCTTCACAACTTCCCTGTTAACACTTTCACTGCCTGAGCAAACGCTCCACTGATGAGAAGCACACCCACACAGCGCCTGGTTAAGTTTCGATAACTTTTTGCCTTAATAAATGAAATTCTCATTTTAAAAATTGCATTGGTTATTTACTCAGGTTGTATTTGTCTAATATGATATTTGTGCCTTGGTTATGAGGGTGCTGATGATAGCAGTTACTCTAATCCTGGAGACGATGCTTCAGAAAGACGTGTCTGATGTGTCTGTGTCTCTGTAGAGCCTGAAACATACTCATTGCTCAGGTTCATTCCAGCACTTTCAGCAATCTCCCTCCAGGATTCTGCCATCTGTGAGTCTTTATACTGTGATTATTATTCCTCATCCTTGAAGTTATTCTCTCACTCATCCATTAAAACAGAGTCGGCTGTATGGAACAGACCAATCACAAAACTTGAAGATTGTGTCAACACAACGACGTAGGTTTACCTCAAGTTACAGCGCAGAAAACAGGACGTCTCTTAGAGAACTGTGTGGTTAGCATGTAGCTGTGCTATAGAGAAGAAGCAGAGGTAGAACTCCAATGAGTCTTTGCAGATCGAAGGAGAGCCATTAGTTTTTATTATTTAACTTTTGATGCCACAGGTAGTCCTGCTGAGACTCAGTGTCTCATTTTTAAAACAGACCTGGTTTAGCTGAACGCTGGTGTTGTAGTTTGAGTGCAGCTGTTTAGCATCTCTCATTGACCAGAGGGTGAGGTGGAGATACAGACTGACTGGCAGAGTGATAATGTTGCTTTCACTCTGTCATTACTTAAGTTTAATACGACAATTTTAAAAAAGCTCATTATCTGCTGTTTCCAAACGTTTTCTACATTTTACACCTAAAAACATGGCTTAGAAGATCTTTAATCATAAATTCTAATCTTATGCCTTCTCACCCACCTCTAGTCACTTCATACCCCCAGAGCCCACATTTGACCTTTTATGGGCCCAGAATAATTGTTTGACTTTTATGAAATATTTCTAGTAGGAATTGTGATTAATGGGATTCAGGTTGGTTGATGTGTTCAACCAAAGCACCAGTGTCAGAAGTTTCATAGCTTTTCTTTGAAGGTCATCAGGCCGTGCAACAATGCGTTTGCAGGATGTGATCGATGGTTCAGTTCAGTTTAACGTGGGCGTTTCATTAAAGACAAAAACAACAGAAGATGATTTGAAGGGCAAACAGAGAAGAACAAAGACAGCAGCACAGAGCTGAGCTGATCTTATCAAGACTGTCACGTACTGTGTGACAACAGCTCATCCCACCGAGGCGTGTACCTGCTTTCATAACGTACGCTTAAACATGCATGTTGATGATGCTTTAGCCTCAGCAGAAGTGACCGCAGAGACAGAGACTGAGATCTCTGACTCTGTGTACTGGAAACATGAACCACAGCGAATACTGACAGACTGAAAGATTTAGCTCAGTGGTCTGCTAACATTATCACAGCACACTGAGATAATTCAACCACTGTTAGCTCTTCTTATTAAAGTCTGTAAAGAAACAAGTTTATCAGGTCTGAACTTCAAACACTTGATTATTCATTATCTTCAACCATGCACATGTCTTTGAGGATGTGCTCCATGAGTCACTGATGAGCTCCTTTATTTTCTTTGCTTTAAAGTCACAGGGCCCCCCCCCCATCTCCCAGAAGGGGGCTAACAGAGCCAGTAGACACCTGAGCACCCAGCCCCAAACACCAAGAACCACCAATCTAAGTTGCCCAAGAATCCAACTGAAGGGGGGGCTGGAAGGTTACATTTTAGACACTATGGCTGTACCGGTGTCTTCATCCTTCGCGGTCTACGTGGGCCATGTCCTTGGAAGACCGAGAAGGTCGGAAGCGCAAGGCTTGTGAAAGGGGTGGGTGTGAACATTAAACTTGTTGCTGCCTTTCATAGTGTGTAACTTGAAGGCCCTGAGTACTGGAGGTACTGGAGGAACATTACCTAATAAGACTGATTCAGCACAGACAGTTATGTTAAACTTTCCTAGCAGTCCTTCACAAACAGGGAACAGTCTGTCTATTCTCTCCATCTGTCAGCTGCTGCTGGCTCTTCCTCCTCCTCTTCCTCACACACTGCTGAGTTTGTCCTGGTGGATCATCAGGGCTGCAAAGCCTCACAGATGATGTGCAGCAGTGTGTCCCTCAGTCTGTCCTCACTCTGGACACTTGCAGTCGTCACACATGGAAATCAAATGTGTGATAAGCTGCAGGATTCAAACACAAGTGTAACTTATAAACACATGTTCATACTTTTATTCCACAATCAGAGAGAAAGAAACAGAGAGAGAGTGCAGGACAGACAGACAGGTGACAGTCTCAGGTGTACACACTGCTACAAACAGGAGGATTTAGTGTTTGTGTTATTACGAGTGTAAACAAGAAGAGTTCCAGATGGTGCAGTGGACACATGTGTGACTGCTGTGATTAAAGCATCTTTCTTTCAGCTTAACGAGTGAACCGTCAGCTCGTTCA
Source organism: Copadichromis virginalis (assembly GCF_057382275.1). NCBI lineage: Eukaryota > Metazoa > Chordata > Actinopteri > Cichliformes > Cichlidae > Copadichromis > Copadichromis virginalis. The sequence continues at coordinate 1,760,021 of NC_140620.1, forward strand.
AACACACGTTAAAGTGCGTTTGGCTCGACACCACCGAACAGAGGCAGCAATATAACACAGCTAACATTAACAGTGCAGTGAATCCTGCTTGTGCCGTGATGTTCAGGACTGCAAACCGAGCAGCATCACTGACTTTCAGCTTGTGTTTGTGGATATATGACTGACTTTAATTATCCACAAAATCATCACATTCTCTGTAAGATTAAGGTCGACTATTATTAAAACCAAGTAACCGCTGAAAGTACAAACATCACTAATGTCACATCACATGTGGCCGACAGTAATGTTTTAATGTTCTTCGTTATTAAACATTCGCACATAAATAAGTGACATAATATTCAGTACTTACTTTTCCAAGTTTACTCTTTGGCTGCCCTCATCCGCCGTTTGTTTTTTTTTCTTCGGCAAAATTATCCACACCCACCGCCGCGCTATGCATTCTGGGATATGTTGGGCCATGAAGTCTACACCACCACATCCTTAAAATTCAGGGAAATGAAGGACGCATTTGAGGGCCGCATTTCGAGCAGCCTTTGAATTGGGACAGCCTTTTTCGCGTTGCGGTGACGTAATCGGCCTTAAAATGCGGCCTTTAAGGCTGCAGACTCTGAATTGGGATACAACCCATGATGCCACTGGGAAAAGTAAAACTCAGCACACTGAACTTGGAAAAACCAGACTCTTCAAAATATAATAAAACAAAATAAAACAGGAAACATGGAAAGACGTTGACGTAATAACACAAGCTTGACAATAGGATGTGGAACACAGACATGAAGCACATGACAGGCTGAGGAGATTAAAGCACGGGCGTAACCAAACAGAGGACAAGACAGACTTACACAGAAGACAGGAAGGACTAATAAACCAGGAGACATAGAAGAAAACAGACTAAAACAACTTTGTCATTGTCTGGGTGAGTCTGGGGTTTTTCCACTCTGCTGGGCTCCACCTTCGGGTGGAGACTCCAATCAGCCTTCACACTTGACTGCAATCAAGTCACCAGCATTTAAGACCAGCACTGACAACAACCGTCTGTCAGACAATCCACACCAGTTGGTGGTGGTAATGCACCATGTTGGTGTTTGCCAATAAAACAATATGAAGAAGAAGAAGCCTTCTGTCAGATCTTCAGCTAACTGTGCCAGGCTGCTGGTTTTCTGCTAGCAGGTTATACTCTCTTCATCGTGGCACGTAGTGATGGGTAGATGAGGCCTCGTGAAGCGTTTCAGCACATTCCCCAAACTGTATCGACACTGTGTCGACACAGTGTTGCTCCATACTGACACCTGCTGGACCTTAAATACCATTGCAGGCAACTTACTTGAGACTCACAACAGACACTGATTCAATGACCTACTCATACTTGTATACACTGTAAGGTATTGTACTTTCTGTGGAATCATTTTATATCTTTTACATTTCAAATATTAGGGACATCTTTAAAACATATTGTGAACGACATTAAGTGAAAATTAAAATGAAAGTATTGTGAATGTAATATCATTAACATGCACGTTATACCTATTTCGTGCCCACGAAGTAGTATTTTGTGGCCACAATTTATTTATTTTTTGGACCATGTCATCAGAGTAGGCTTTCACCTGGTGTCTGTGAATAAACTGTTGACTTTATTCTAACGAGCTGGTCTGTGTTACGTTATTTGAGGTTATGAATGTTATCTGACTGGAGGGATAACTCACAGACACGCGAGACGCCATTACTCCGCTGAGCGTCCTTTAGTATTTTTTCATCCCCTCCCTCACAACAACCCAGCACAAACGTTCCTACCTCTTAACATTTACCTGATACTACAGCCTGTAACTTGAGTCCGTTCGGTCCTCATGACAACCAGTTTATAATATATTTTAATAATAAGCCCCGCCCCCGACTGTACTGCCACCTTTATTAGCTGGGTGGTCCCATTAGTCACATACTTACTAGAGATGGACCGATCCGATATTACGTATCGGTATCGGTCCGATACTGACCTAAATTACTGGATCGGATATCGGAGAAAAATAAAAAATGTAATCCGATCCATTAAATATCACAAAAGCACCTCACAAAACTTGCATAAAACACAGCGAAATTCAGCTCATAACCTTAGCACCTCGAAGCAGTGTGCTCACATGATAGAGCGGCTGTGGCGTGCGAGACGTCTCGGCAGTCTGGTTGAGCATTTGGAGCCTCGCTACCAAACCAGCATTTCATCTCCGAGGACGTGATCCCAGAGAGAAGTAAAGCAAGTGTGCAAGTTCATCTCTGAGTGTTTGTAAAGCATTCCCACGTTAAGCTTAACAACCAATATATGGAGCGACTGCCTCTCTCTCCCTCTCCTGCTGATACTTCAATCATGAAACTGATCAATGATCAGCTGATCGTCTCTCTGGTTTGTTTTTGGCCCACTTTGCACCAGAAAGAGGAAACCAGCAGCTGAACAACAGCAGCACGTTTAAGCTTGATCAGCTGTTGTTAGAATGTATTTAATATTTCTTTCTACACCAGGATCTTTTTCTACAGCTGACGGCTGGTAACTGTGCAGGGGCGGATCTAGCAAAGCTTAGCCAGGGGGGCCGATAGGGCATTAACAGGGAAAAGGGGGCACAAAGACATACTTTTCTTTCTTATTCTCATTTAAAATGTCTAGCTTTTAATAAATAATTATCTGAATCTTACACTCAAAGTTTTAATCTGATGTAAAATGAATAGAAGTCAATTACTGTATATAGTAACTGTTGAGTCTAATATACCCTAGTAAGCTATAGTACTTTTTCCTTTGGGAAGGTACCATCTGTGCAGTCTGCAGTTCTGTTGAAGAAAGATGTTGAATCTATTTAATTATTCTTAAAAAAATAATTGATTTCTGTGCATTTTCTTTCACACTTGCATTAAATTAAAGTTGATTATGTCGATTAAGAATCACGAGGTGGTGGGTGGGGGTGATTCCCTATTTTTTTGCTGGGAGTTTGCAGCCCTATTAGTTAGGTTGCTTAATATTTACGCTAAGTACTCTTTAAAATACCAGAATAGGGAGGATGGAGCAGGTTTAAGTTTATTAGATTGATCAGTGTTGCTGAACTATGAAACAGTTTTTGCAAACAGGTATAACAGGATAGCTTTAGTGTTTGTTTGTTTTTTGAGTATGAACTTATACAAACTGCAGCAAGATATTTTAAAAACAGTTTTATTGATTAAAAACACTATATCGGATTCATATCGGTATCGGCAGATATCCAAATTTATGATATCGGTATCGGACATAAAAAAGTGGTATTGTGCCATCTCTAATACTTACACATACTAATGTTACTGGAGAAATGAGAAACACATTATTACATTATGAACACGTATGAATTCAGTCATCTCCATTTTCTGAACACTTTGTAGAATACATTTAATGAAGCAGTTCATAAACAACCCCTAATTTTTATAAAGTGCCATGTGTTTAAAGAACCAAGATTCATACGAGCTTTTATTTGCAACGTTTAAAAAAACGAGCATTACATTCAAACCAGGGCAGATTCAAAAACCAGAAAGCTGGGAAGAGTTGTTATTTCTCCCTCTGTCGTGGTCTCTCATTTGTTAATGTAGACGTATTAATGACATCATCGTTTATTGTTGGGAAACGCCGCCTGTCAGTGTTTCCTGTCCAACAGGGAGGAGACTGCAGGCGCCTCCTTCAGCAGAGTAACGGATCTGTGTGGGAGCTGTCGGTGGCAGCAGGTAGTAACTCATACTGTGCATCTGTTTCACTCTCAGCTGTTAATCTCAGACAGCGTTTCCATATGAAACACATCTGTTTGTGTTTCATGTACAACTTGTGTGTCTCCCAGGAGCTGCTGTGCATGTTCGTTTATAGTGAACTAAACTGATCACAGTCAGAGTTTAAACACTTGGAGTCACACAGATATAAACTCATATAGTCACATGATCACAGGAACTCACCTGCCCGTGCAGGTATGAATGTATGAACCTGGTTTTATTCTTGGCTCTGATCCTCATCCTAGTTCCAGCTGATCGATCACAGATCAGAGAACCGATCAGTCTGTTTGTAGGATGTTGATCAGCTGGCACAGCTGGGACAGACTCCAGCATCAAACCCACCGACCCATGTGAGTGTCTGACTGTCCTCTGTGTCCTCAGGGGCACAGGAACCTCTGACTGCTGAAGAAACAGTCTGAGGAGGAGGAGCTGGTGATGAAGAGCAGCCTGTGTGTATACAGTATCTGTTGTTATTCAGCCCTGAGGAAGATGAAGATGCAGCCTTGCTTTGGCCTTCCTCTGCTAACAGCTAACTAACCTCAGCCAGATGTTCTGCAGCTGTTTGTCTAACATTAGAGGTTTATAAAGATGATTATCTTGTTTCTGCTGTTTCTGCTGATGTAGTGAAAATGCTTCATTTGAGTTAAAGTTCAAAGCTGCTGACTATCAGGAAGCGTCAGAGAAGATCAGACAAACATCATGAAACACCCCTCTGACCTCAGAGCTCCAATCAGAGCAGGAAGGACCCGTGATGAACTAACTTAGATAAACATGGACTAACTCTGAATGCAGAGCTGGTTTGGAGCTGTGGAGACTTACTGAGGAGTAAAGTGGACATGAAGGAGTCACAGAGGGAGGAGGAGGTGAACAGTGATGTTTGTTAGACAGGATCAGACTGAAGAGGGAACATAAGAAGAGTTTCATGCTGGATTTGAACAGGACAGGAAGATAAGCTCCGCCCAGCAGCTGAGTCCTCTCTGCTCACACTGGTGTTGGACTGCAACATCAGGGAGTCAGCTTCCACATCTGGTTTCCACAGCTGGAGGAAGCTGTCCCACGAGCACGCCTACGCCCCTCTGTCATTACTGAAGTAGTGATGGTGTTTAATCAGTGTGAGACTGTTTCACTGGTCCAAGCAGAGATTTACATAAATGAGCTTTTATGAGTTCTTATATTATCTGATCAGGCCGTTTGCTCCTGTTAAAGAGAAATGTGCATCGAACGTTGTGGGTATTCATGAGTCTAACAGTTTAAACCTGTGTGTGACGTTGTGTCCTTGAACGGCCCTGACAGACGGCTGTAGTCCATAATATTAATGTTTCCTGCTGACTGAAATAAGCAGCTGAGCTCTGTGAGGGCAGAGCTGCTGCTAACAGGTGAGTCTGTTACCTGGACTGGACTGAGTGAGCTGCTGTGTCACAGCTTTATCAGTGACACACTCAGCATGTGTGTGTGTGATATGTCACAGTGCTTGAAACACACATGAAAATATATTAAAGGTTGAATCTTTGTTCTTTTGGTTTGTGGAACAAAAATCAGCAACGAAGAAACGCGAGCGTAAAACTTGGTGTAGAAGTGCAACAAACGTAAGCCGGCTCATTTGATGCTGTGACGCTTGAAAAGGATTTGCGCACCTACATCATTATTTACGGTTTAAATTGTGCTGCCTTCAGGTGCACCTGGTAAATTCAGGAATCTCTACTCCAAACCACAGCAGGTTGTTTTAGAGGCTTTTCTGGGTTAATGTTGGTTTGTTGGCAGAAACATGTCTGTGATCGCTGTGTTGTTCTTTTTGATGCAGGATTTCATGTAACTCGGTGCTAAAATCATAACAATGAAGTTGAACAGTTCTAGTGCTCATGCGTCAGCTAGCATGCGTCAGCTAGCATGCGTCAGCTAGCATGCAGCCTGTTTCAGTTGCTCCTGCTTTTACTCTTTACTCTAATTTTTTCTTACTTATTTCTTTGTCCTTTACTGAGTGTGTTCATCTGTTTAAAAGCTTTCTTTTCAAACATGTGGATCGAGAGAGTTTTTGTTCTGCTGTTGCTTTCACTGAGGAATGGGAGCGCAGCACAGCAGCTACACACCAGAGATCAGCTGAACCGCCTGATGCTGCTGTTGCAGATTAACTGGTGTCTCAGATTAACTGGAGACGGTCAAACAGATGTGTGACAGACTTTAAGGAGCTGCTGCCAACAAACCAGCAAATAAACACTGAATATTTCATGTGTGACATTTGTGAGGTGGCCTTAAACACAGTCCGTCAGTCTTTTTGCTCTTGAACAGTGAAATATTAAAAACTGTCTGGAGTTTATTTGGTGATGTTCTCGTGCACGAGGCGAAAACAGCAAACAAACGTCACAGTAAATCTTTCCAGCTGATGTTAGGCATCCTCCACCTGCTGAATCCACTTCAGCCTCTTCCTGCTCATGTTCCTGTTCAGAGGCACAGTCGGCCTGTAAATGGAGAAAACTGAACACAGGAATATTTGGATTTGCTTCTTTTTCTCTGCTCATGTTCAACTTGTCTGATTCAAGCTGGGAATATTTATTAGAAACAAAGTGAATAATATTATTTTATTATCACGTTGATGCAGCACATGGTTCAGTTAGCTTTGTATAAACACGTGTTAGAAATGTTCTTCAATCAGCTCTTTTTACTCTCATTTCACAGCCACTACTTTTTACTTTTACTTCAGTAAAGAAGTTGAATTAGTACTTGGAGTATTTTTAACAGTAGTACTTCTACTTAAGTACAGAATGAAGTTCTCAGTCTGCTGTGCATCTTTAGTCACTGAGTAAATGGTAAATGGCCTGTATATTCACACTTCACACTCTCTTAAGTAGAAGAATAAACTATTTAAGTTGGGTATCACTTGGCTTTGGAATATAAAACAAAACTGCTTGTACATAGATGTGGTGGATGAAACAGCAAACAAACATCCAGTTGCCCATCAGCACGTTGATGCTGATAGAACAGACCTGAAAGCTATACAGCGGGGTTTAGCAAAGGTGGAAGTTGAAGAAAGTGTGACTCCAGTACCTTAGAGTTTTCAGTTTACAACTAAATATTTCTAGGCCAGTGGAACACAGCTCCACTCCTGCAGTTAGATAGAGACTGGTCTCAATCAACACACAGCTTTCAGTCTGCAATTTAAAATGAGGTCATTAAAAAATACTTTAGATATTGGTTATAATTATCCATCACAACATTTAGAATTTAAATTTTAACCATTTTTAGGGTATAACTGGCTGTTTTTGACTACTTTTGATTTTACCTCCACGTCTCACCTTTAAAACTGTTTATCTCGCCTTGTTTGGTCTCATTATTCTCAGCACAACCTCACATGTTTGAATTTCCTGTTATCTTTTCCATTTTAACATACTGATCTAAATTCAGACAAAAACATAAAATCAGAGTAGAGAAAAGTTCTTTTTGTCACTGTAAAAACGAATCAGTTTTATAGCTTGAAATGCAAACATAGATTGTAAATGAAATTTTAAAACCCTATGCACAAGTTGTGCAAAGAACAACGTTACATGCAGATATTTACCTGAAATTGCAGCAAATGGGTTTTTTTTAATAACCATTTCAAACTATTTACAGAACAATACAGGTGTTCTGCATTAAATAAGAAGGCACACAAATGATTTGTACCATTAAAAATTGATTCCTGTCCACTATAAGACAGAGGAGAGCAGGACACCTCCTGCAGGTCTGACAGCAGGAGCTGTATCACTCCTCCCGTTTCCCAGCTGGAGACGGCGTTCACTGTAATCTGCATTTGTGACGTTCATTAGTGCCCTCACTGACACACAACATACAACAACGAATACACTACACACTAATAACACAAGACAACACAACACACTAACTATACACTCCACACTAAACATCACAAATCTCTCTGTCTCTCTCTTGCTCACTCTGTCTCGCTGCCCTCACTCCCGAAACGTTCCCCTCGCCCTACACAAACAAATGCGTGTGTTGCCATTTTTTAAAAAATTGGTCGAGATGTCTTGATGCATCTCAATCATCCAGGAAAGTAAATCTCCAAAAGTTGATTCTGTTCATCTGGACGTAGCGTTTTGTGGGAGAAACGTTTCGTCATCATCCAGGTGACTTCTTCAGTCTCAGCTGACTGCAGGTTTCAATCTTTTAACCAGTGCATTTGTATAATGACTGAAACCAGCCCACTGAAGGAACAATGGGCTGGGAGGTCAGTTCATCATTAATATGCATTTCTCATGACCACTGACCAAAACCCTCTGATCAAAGCCCACCTGTAGGTGTGAACAGACTGCAGAGTCCTTGCCTGACGAGGTAGCTCTTAGCCAGAGGTTGTTTGGTTTCCCCGATGTATAAATCCTGCCAATCCTCCTGCACTTAGCAGCGTACACTATGTTACTCTGTTTGTGTCGGGGGACCCGATCCTTGGGGTGGAGCAGTTTTTGGCGCAGCATGTTTTGGGGTTTAAAAGCCACAGAGACGCAGTGTTTAGAAAAGGTGTGTCTCAACTGCTCCGATACTCCTGACACGTACGGGATCACTCCAGGTTTTTGTTTAGGCAGAGGTTGTCCTTCTCTCCTGGATCGGCTGGAGCTTTCTTTAGGAGCCTTTCCAGCTTTGACATTTGAATCTGATGTGTCGGTCCACCGAGTTAATGTGAAATGTGGAACATCCTGAGATTTGATTTTCACCCAGGTGTCATCCACATACCTGAACCAATGACTTGGTGGTGTTCATGAATGAGCACAATGAACACGACAGCTTGTTTTTAACCAGAGCTGAGCTTATCTTTCCTGAAGAAGTTCATTTCCACATAAACCGACGAATTAGAAAGACTCCTCAGTCCCAGCAGTGTCTGATCAAACCGATCCTCTGTTGAGGAGACAACGCTGTTCCTCCATTGTGGTCTCATCTGGAGGTCAAAGGTCAAAGCAGCTCTGCTGAAGGTCAAAGGTTAACTGAACCCTGAGTCTCCTGATGAGATCCTGTTCTGTAGATGATGAGATGTTCACAGTGAGGAACATGTCTGTCTGCCTGCCTCTCTAACATGCTCTTTCTATGTCAGCCAATTAAAAAGGAGCTAATTTTATTAACCTGGTTCATTTTCTCAGTTTTAACAGTCGACGTTTTCTCTCTTCTAGTGTGAGTTAAATATGCTCAGTAGTTATTTACATATTTCAGCGTCCAGCACAGTTGGGTGGAGTCAGTCCTGCTGCTCTCTGGCTCAGGTCCTGCAGCCGTCATTGTCTCTGGACAAACCTGGATCTGAGTGATTCATCTGACCTGTGAACTCTGACCCTTGTATGAAGAAGGAGGAAGCACAAATACAGTTAACCTCAATTAAATCTGAAGTTATTGCTCAGGATATCCCACTGAGAGCTCCACAGCAGCTGGATCCACAGCAGCTGGATCCACAGCAGCTGGATCCACAGCAGCTGGATCCACAGCAGCTGAATCTACAGCAGCTGGATCCACAGCAGCTGGATCCACAGCAGCTGGATCCACAGCAGCTGGGTCCACAGGTTTAATCTGGTAGTTTTCCTGACCCGGCCCACCCAGGAGCTGTGACTCCTCCCAGTCTCAGCAGTCAGGTGGATGCTGTGTAAACAGCACTGCACACTGACATGAACAGAGGAAGTGTTTGTATCTGTATCTGCTGAATACACTCAGTGATGGAGCCTCAGAGGTCACACAGGTCAGATCTATGGTCAACCTTTAGGGATCTCCTTACCTGGATCACTGAGCGTGCATCAGGACATTTTTCATGGAAACATGTATGATTTTGGTTCAACACACAGTGTGTTTATTTAGCAGTGACCATTTGGGTAATATGTATCAGTGTAGTATCAGTGGGAGGGTTTACAGGGGTGTGTTCATCGTCCAGACCTCAGTAACAAATTTAAAGACGATGAAGTTAGTTTTTCACCTCGTATGCTGAGGTAAACTTACTGACTTACACATCAGAGCTCCACGGCGTCACAATCGGCAACAACACATCATGTGGAGAGAAGAGGAGGAGCCAAATGTAGACAACTGAGGCGAGAGTGAGGTTGAACGAAGGAGAGTCATTTATTGAGGCTGGAAATGTTGACATACATAAAATGTGAAACCAGGACTGGACTCACTGACTAAACTGGGGAAAATAAAGCAAAAAACAAGGAAAACTGGAACATGAGACCAGGATGAACTAGACCATGACGTGAGAGACACAGGAAACAGGCAACCTGACAGAGGAAAACAGACACAACATAAGCACACAAGGGTAATTAGGGAGAGTGGACCTGACGACACACAGGAAGCAAAGCTATACACACTGAACACAGGACGTGACACTGTCAAAGTAAAACAGGAAACACTAATTCACACAATATGACACAGGAGACGGGAGGGAAGAACTAGACGAACTTGGAGGACAACGGGAGGAGACGCACATGATGCACTGGGAGAATGTACAGGAGGCACAATACAGACAGAGGACACATGACTTAAGAGACATGCACAGAGGACAGACTTACACAGGAAACAGGGATGAAGCGATAAACTCAAACCTAACTAAGACATACTGACAGCAAACACTAGAACTTTTCTCCAACACAGCAAAAGAGGAACCAAGATACAGAAATACTGCAGATGCTGTCAGTCTGCAGCTCAGAAGGCATGCTCAGTGGTGACATCAGCAGTGACATCATCACCATCTTCAGCCAGTCCCTGACCTCCTCCATCACACTGGCTCATCTCCATGGAGACGGCTGGTTTGTTCGGTGTCTTCCTGCTGCAGCACATGGACAGCAGCAGACCAGTGGAGATGCAGTACGGACAGAAGACCACTAGATGGCAGACGAGTCTGAGCACAGACTCACAGGGAGGAGGAGCTGAAAGAGGAGGACACAGAGAGGGGAGTCAGGAGGAGGACACAGAGGAGGTCAGGGTAGCCTGTTTTGTCTGATTTTAAGTCGTCTGTGCTCTGAGGATGTTGAGTGATGCTCAGTCATGTTGGAGGATCTGAGCTGAACCGTCTTCACCAAACTTTCAGAAGTCTCCTTTTTTCTTCCACCCTCAGGAGGTGGAAGTGTCCTCCTGCAGACAAGAAGTTTCCTTCCAGCCTCCTTAGACGTGTTAGCTAACCCTGAGTCTGATTTAGTTTTATAACTTCCTGTCGTCTGCAGTCCTCTGTGCTTGTTTCTCATGTTTCTAGCTGGTCTCAGAACCTCATACTGCAGTTTCAGACCCTGCTGCTAGAAACACATGACTCGTCATCATGGACAAATTTGCAGCCTGTGACTCTTGAAGATCCCACAAACTGCTGCAAAAAGTCCAGGCTCAAGAAAAAGAAGAGCGGCTGTGACTCCAGAAGCTGATGGAGCCTTTTAATGTGTTCAGAATCAGAACCAACACCCCAGTCAGACCCTGAACAAAGGAGCAGACCAGCTTTGTGCCATAACACACATCGTTTTCTCTAAAAAGGTCTCTCAGAAGTTCAGAATGACGTGGTGTCAAAAAGTCACAAAGTTTAAAAGTTGTTCAAACAGCAGTGAAACATTAAAAACAGCAGCTCTTACTGTTAGCATGAAAACCTGAACAGAGGAGCTGAAGCTTTATTTATCAGCTGTCAACATTAAGTCAGATAAAGGAGAGAAGAAGAAGAAGAGGCTGACCGAGGATTGTTAGACATGATGATGGAGCAGCCACCACAGAGCACCTACATCACCTCAGAGTTCCTGTTACCTTCAACTCACCTGTAGAAACGGTCAGAGCAGACAGCAGCAGCACACACACACCTGCAACAGGACAGAGGTCACTAAAGGTCACCAAAGGTCAGAGGTCATGATGAGGACAGACAGGTGTAGGAACATCAGCTCACCTGCAGCAGTCAGCAGAAACAGGCCTGAAACTGAAGAACGCACTGATCAGAGATCAAATGGTCACATGACCAAAGAGAAGCATTCAGCCTGCAGTGATTGGCTGTTCCCACACATCAATAACCCACAGCGCCCTCCAGTGGTGGAAACACAGATAATACATGTGGAGGAACATGAAGGAGACTCACAGCAGAGGCAGACGCTCCGTCTCAGACAGCCGTCACCTCCACAGCTCCACAGCTCTGCTCCCCGACCTCCTGCATCACACAGAGCAACATCAGCACAGGAGGAGTAATGGTGCACATCGAACTCATGTGATGGTTCGTGCTGACAGCGTGATGGTGTTTGTCAGACAGTAGGAAGTGCTGTGAACTTGTTGTTCCTGCAGACACATGAGTGGAAGGAAACCTGGGACCAGCTGAATGTGTGATGTGTAAACACAACTCCTCTGTTTTCAGACGCACAAACATTATTGTTCCAACTCGTCCTGCAGCAGGTTTTAAAAGAGTTGACGGGAGCGCGGCTGCTCTCGTCAGCTTTAAGCGATAAAGGAACAGGACTTTTACTTCTGTGCAGGTTTATCACCTTTTAGTTTACAGAAGAGGAACAGGACTCCACCCAGAACCAGAACCAGGAGAACCACGGAGACCAGACCTGCTACAACTGGGACCAGGAGAGAGGGAGGAGGAGGAGGAGAAGTACAGGGAGGACATGTAAGAGCAGTTTTTACAGGAGGAGCAAAGTTTGTGGAGGTGCTTGGAGGAGGAGGACAGTGAGGAGGGGGAGGATGGATGATTTTGGGAGGATCTGGAGGAGAGAAGAGTCAGTTTATTATCAGGTCACAATGTTACATCATTTTTTAAACAGGAAGTGATGTCAGTGTTCTGACCTCTGACCCTCAGAGAGCTCTGAGGAGACTTTCCACCCTGATCAGTAAAACAGTAGAGACCTTCATCAGCCTGCGTGATGTTAGTGATGATGTGCTCTGGTTTATGACCAACATAACTTCCTTTGATGAAGAAATAAGCTCTGACTGTGGCACCATTCCTCTGTCTGCAGCGCAGAATGACATCACTTCCTGTCCTCACAGGAAGTGCAGGGACCTCCAGGATGACAGCTTTATCTGACCATCAGAGACAAACAGAGTTAATGAGAGCAGAGTCACACAGAGACAGAGACACAGCTGGAACATCTCACCTTTAGTGTCTGATTGGACACTGAAGGAGACGTTGTCACTCTGCTGTCCAGAGGAGTCCTCACACCAGAAGGTTTCACTGGGAGCAGAAAGATCCACAACACAGTAGGAACCAAGAAGCCTCCCAAAGCCTCCACAGTCCTCAGTGGGTCCTCCTCTGGTCCTCTTCACTGTCCATCCTTCAGCTGTCTGTCCATCATCAACACAACTCAGATACACTGAAGGAGATCCTCTGAAGACCTGCTGAAGGTTTGGACTGACAGACAGAGACACTGGAGGACACACACACACACACGCACGCACACACACACACACACACACAGACACACACACACACACGCACGCACGCACACACACACACACACACACACACACACACACACACACGCGCACGCACGCACGCACACACACACACACACACACACACACACACTAAGTGTATTTGTGTTCTTGTTGGAGTCTCACTGATTGTTTAACTTCCATCTACTCACCTGCAGAAACAGTCGGTGCAGACAGCAGCAGCACACACACACCTGCAACAGGAGGACAGAGGTCACTAAAGGTCAGAGGTCACAAGCAGGCAGAGTTTCTCAGCTTTGACTCTGAGCATCGTCACCATGTTTGGCTCCACACACTAAAGCACTTTTCTCCACACTCAACATAATCACAGCTAAATGTGGTTCCCAGCTCATCAGTGAGCTCCTCCACATGTGTGTGAGGCTCAGAGTCAGCCAGGGTTAAAATCCTGGCAGCACAAGCTAGAGCTCAGTTTACTCACAGAGCAGAGACGTGCAAAAGCACAGGAGAGTGGAAACTGTGGTTGAGATGTGTTACCAGTATAACTGAGACACAGTCAGTGTGTGAAACAGAAAAGAGGAAGTTCAAGTTCTTTCTCTTTTTATTTATCTCCCTTTGAACATGCATCACATTGTGTTATGTTGAAATGGAGCATCATGCATATGAACAGTCTTACATGTGTGTTTACTGCTATGTTGCATCTGCATCTGTGTATTTATGTTTATCCTCTGGACTTCAAGACATCGTCTCTGACACGACCTCTTTAAACTATAGTTTAATACACCTGGTTTACATGGTCATTACACATACACACACGCACACACACGCACGCACGCACACGCACGCACACACACACACACACACACACATAGGGATGGGTATCGAAAACCGGTTCTTGTTGAGAGCCGGTTCCCACTGTTTCAATTCCTTGGAATCGTTTGCCATTTTTGCAAACGATTCCCTTATCGATTCCAGTCGCCCCGAATGACGTCACCACGTTGCGGAGCGTCATTTACCTGGCAGGAAACACGACGCGTAAGCGGCTCAAATGCTCAAAAGTTTGGTTATACTTTACAACCTGCCAACACGGACGATGATGCAATTCTACACTGCAATCATCGAGTCCATCCTCACCTCCTCCATCACCGTGTGGTACGCTGGAGCCACTATCAGGGACAAACAGAGACTGCAGCGTGTTGTGCGCTCTGCTGAGAAGGTGATTGGCTGCAGACTCCCATCTCTGCAGGACCTGTACACCTCCAGGACACTGCGGCGTGCAGCTCGGATCTCAGCTGACCCTTCTCACCCTGGACACAGTCTGTTTGACCTGCTCCCCTCAGGCAGGAGGCTCCGGTCCATTCGCACCAGAACCTCTCGCCATAAGAACAGTTTCTTCCCCTCTGCTGTTGGACACATGAACAATAACCACATGACTGTCCCCACCACTAACACATGACCCTACGCTGTGTCACTGCATCATTCCATGTTTGGCACTGATCACCACCTGCACTCATGTATATATCTATCTACGTAGCACTCTTAATTCTTATTCTCATGTATATATCTCACGTATATCTCATGCACATATCTTTCTACGCAGCACTTTTAATTCTTATTCTTACTTTTATTTTTTCATGTCTATTTAAGTGCTATTTATGACACTATGTTTGCACTGAAGCACCACAGCAATTTCCTAATGTTGTAAACCTGCTCAACATTTGGCAATAAAACCCTTTCTGATTCTGATTCTGATTCTGACAAGAACGGATGACAGCAGGGCAACTTGCAGTACTTGCAAAGTAGATATTTCATTTAAGGGAGGAAACACTACGAATATACAAAACCATTTGCTCACAAAACACGCGATGACCTTAAATGAATGTCGTGTTTTTAATTCTGCTCCGGACTCGTGAATCTCAACCCAGCAGCAGCGGTAACGTTTGCACGTCCTCTCCCGTTAATGCAGCAGGTAAATAATCAACTAACAGTGCATATTATGTTAGCGCGATCTGCCTTATTACAAGACCTGCCATCACTGTGCATTTAGTGACCATGATGAGACAGAGTCTGGCTCAGATGCTGGCAGCTCTCGCTGCAGTCTACCGGTAGCGTCTCCTTTCAGGCAGGACAGACGAACGTCACCGAGCAGTGACTCAGTTTGTGGTCAAAGGCTTGCAGCCGTTTGCCACAGCAGATGATTTTCAGTAAGTGAATGTGTTTAATTGTAGGCAGGGACATTACTGGATATTCTTGTGTAATTGCTACTGAATAATTTATGTTATACTTTGTTATTGCTACAGACGAATAACCGCTCATGGTTAGCGCGATGGTTTGGTCTTGGATGTGTCATTTGATCTTGGATGTAGTAAGCGACGTACGAAGAACGGGCCCCTGCTGGTATTGTTTTTGTAAACTGTTATTAAACGATGGTAAACATTAAGTAGACTGAACTCAATTTTCATCAGCTTGTTATTAGATCTCAGGTTACGTAAGTTACCAGTACTTTTTATTCAAAGAGCTGATCAGTTTATTTGAGTTGTCTTAAATTAGAAAAACTCAGTAAGCTGGAAGTTTTGACTATATGGTTTGAAAATGCCACGTCACCACCGTCCTCCTCTCACAGATCAGTCCGCGTGTTCATGGTGTCGCCATTTTTTTCTGGAATATGTTGAGCAAACCTGGAGACGCTTCAGCTCAAGAGATCATTGTTGGCATTGCTGTGGATCTTTACCTGATACACTGACTCAGTGAGTAAATCTTTACTCTTATTCAAACTGTTTTTGTGCCTTCTCTCAGTTTAGCACCAGGTTTATGAACTTGCTAGCTAGCTAGTGTTAGCCTAGCGTTGCTGCTGCCTCTGGGCTCATGTTACTTAAAAATTAAGCCACAGCTTTAAAAACATATAAAATCTCTCAGTCAAGTTTTCTGTTGATTGTTTGAAATAGAAACGTGAGCAGATACCAGATAAGAGCCCAGCTGTTAGGGGCGGGGCTTGTTTTCAACCCACTTTTACAACATATGAACTGCATCTTCTTAACCTCTGTATTTATTTTAATTCTTTGTGGCAGCTTTTCACATCACATCAAACTCTTACAAGTCTAGAAGAGCAGCTGTTGGACAGAAAGACATCAGCTGAGTGGGAAGGATTTTGGTTACAGTTTACTTCCCACAATATATTAGTAGCTGTCACATTTATATTAATCAGGCTGAACTTTAATCATACTTTAGATCAAACTGCTTTACTTGCTGTTTCCTTTATGCTTTAGTTTCCTGTCTTCTGTTATTAGACCTGAGATGTGACTGCTCTGTGCTGTTGCTGATGACTCCAGTTAATCCTACAAGACATGCTGTGTAAGTAAATACAACGACAGTTTGGTCTGCATTCATTCAAAGATCATATCCCACAGACTTAGTTTAGAGGGTCCACACTGTCTGCACTGTATATAGTGAAGTCTGCAACTTTTTGAACAGTGACATTTGTTTTGTGCCCAAATTATTCTGCAGATCACCAGAATAAGTTATTGCCCATGTTTGCAGAGCCCTTTTAAAAATGATGCTTTCATGACATTATTGTGTGTCAGCTGGTGGTCAGAGCTATCAGTGAATGTCACCTCTCTGGTGGGGAGGGAGCCTGAGATTGAGTCTAAACCGAGGTCTGTTCCATAGCAAATGCTGGAAAACATGTTTTAAGAAAGCAAATAAGTTGTTGTTCTAAAGAATCTGATTGTTTGCTTGCAGGACACCAGGAGAGATGAGTCCTCCGTCACAGATGGTTGGTCAGTGACCTGCAGGTCGAAGGTCATTGCATCTCCAACCCACATCCACTGCCACTGTACTGAAGGGAAGTTAAGACTTTCTGCTGCACTTACATTCTGATCACCTGGATCCATGACAGTCATTCAGGCAGTGATGCCTGGACTGGAAACAAGCCTCCTTAAAACATTACAACATACCAGCTCCTGTGTTTGAATGTAAAACAAATGTGTTGTTTGATCTACATTTTATTTTGATTATAGAAGTAATGTAACTACAAATAAAGTTGTGGAAAGCCTAAACTAATAATAATAAACTAATAATAAGAATAATTAAATCTGAGACGTTGTTTCATTGTAACATTAACAGTGATGACAGCATAACTGTTGTTGTTCAGCAGAACAGTGTCCAGGATGTTGGCTGATATATTGTTTTACATTTCAAAATAAAAGTTGTGCTGATTTAAACACCATTACAAGAAGTGTTGTTAATTATTCTCTTTGGATCACATTTGCTTACAGTGTTATATTAATATAAGTTACTACAAGTTGTTTTTTGATGTAGCAGAACTTCATGTTTGTCAGTGGGTGAACAATCAGTGTTACACAGTCAGAATCATCAAGTTATTCTTAGAACTCTACACTTAATTAATAAGTTGTCCTAATATAGTCATCTTAAGCTTTACTCAGTTTGTTTGAGGCAACAAGTTTTATTAGTGTTTTTTAGTTCTGGGAGCTGATGAGATTTCACAGTGTGGATTTAGTGTCTGTGTCTCTGTCCTGCATCACAGTTCCCCACATTCCCGGCTGTGTGTAGCAGAGGTTCCCTTCAGTTTAATGCTGATGAATAAATGAGCAGCAGCTCTGAGTTTGACTCACCGAGGAGCAGAGAGACACACGGAGTCTTCATGGTGTCTGGATGACGACTGAACATCAGTCTGAGCAGAGAGACGCCTTCAGCTTCATCACTTCCCCTTTAACAAGTTTAACACATGAAGTGTTTCACTGGCTGAGCTCCATGTGGCCACACTGTGTGGTTGGTGAGGGCGGGGCTTACTTTACTGCGCCGCAGCCTGTAGTTATCATGTACCAAGCTAAAGTTCATCATTGTCCCAGCACACACACTCAGGAAAAGGACAAAGCCCACCATCAGAACCATTAACACCTTTTCTGAGGAAGCTCAGCTGCAGGACTGTTTTGCGCACAGAGTGTATCTGAACAGGATGACCTAGAGACTCACACAACCGCAGTGCTGGGTTACATCAAACACTGCATGGACACTGTCACCACGGAAAAGCGTGTGCGACAAACCGTAAACCCTGGATGACAAGTAACCTTCAGGCATGTCAAAGGCACACAACTCTACAGGGTGGGCCATTTATATGGATACACCGTAATAACATGGGAATGGTTGGTGATATTAAAGTCCTGTTTGTGGCACATTAGTATATGTGAGGAGGCAAACTCCTCAAGATGGGCGGTGACCATGGTGGCCATTTAGAAGTCGGCCATCTTGGATACAACTTTTGTTTTTTCAATAAGAAGAGGACCATGTGACACATCACACTTATTGGTAATGTCACAAGAACAACAATGGTGTGCTTGGTTTCAACATAACTTTATTCTTTCATGAGTTATTTACAAGTTTCTCTTTGTTCACAGCCATTGACACGTCGAAGAGGTTAACACGTGAGGAGCGGATCAAAATTGTAACTGGGTCATTGCAGCAGATTTCAATGCAGACACCCTACGAGACCACCCATCTCCATGCTACAGTCAGCAAACTGCTTGCTAAGTTTCGTGAAACTGGTTCAGTGTTGGATTTGCCAAAATGTGGACGCAAGAAAAGTGTCACTAATGAAGAAACATCAGTGGCTGTCCTAGCTTCATTCAGCAAGAGCCCACAGCGTAGCACTCGCCGCATGTCACTGGAGAGTGGCATTAGTCGAACATCCCTTCGGCGGATATTAGCTACTCACAAATGGCACCCTTACAAACTCCAGCTGCTGCAGCATCTCAACGAGGATGACCCAGATCGGTGCACAGAATTTGCAGAATGGACAAAACAAAAACTGGAACAGGACCCTCAGATCACGCAGAAGATTTTGTTCAGTGATGAGGCAAACTTTTATGTGAATGGTGAAGTTAACAAACAAAACCACTGCTATTGGTCTGACACTAACCCACATTGGATGGATCCCTCCAAGACTGTTGGAACAACAAAGTGATGGTTTGGTGTGGTATATGGGGACAACGATAGTGGGTCCATTCTTTATCAATGGAAACCTCAAGGCCACTGGATATTTGAAATTGCTACATGATGATGTGTTTCCCTCTTTCTGCACTGAAGCTGGCACGTTCCCTGAGTTTTTCCAGCAAGATGGTGCACCACCACATTATGGGTGCAGGTCCAAGCATTCCTAGATGATCAGTTTCCTGGAAAGTGGATTGGTCATCGTGGGCCAGTTGAATGGCCCCCAAGGTCTCCCGATCTGACCCCCTTAGACTTTTATCTTTGGGGTCATCTGAAGGCAATTGCCTATGATGTGAAGATACGAGATGTGCAGCACCTGAAACTACAGATACTGGATGCCTGTGCTGGCATTTCTCCTGCGGTGTTATTATCAGTGTGTGAAGAGTGGGAGAAGAGGGTTGCATTGACAATCCAACACAATGGGCAGCACATTGAACACATTTTATAAGTGGTCAGAAACTTGTAAATAACTCATGAAAGAATAAAGTTACGTTGAAACCAAGCACACCATTGTTGTTCTTGTGACATTACCAATAAGTTTGATGTGTCACATGGCCCTCTTCCTATTGAAAAAACAAAAGTTGTATCCAAGATGGCCGACTTCTAAATGGCCACCATGGTCACCACCCATCTTGAGGAGTTTGCCCCCTCACATATACTAATGTGCCACAAACAGGACTTTAACATCACCAACCATTCCCATGTTATTACGGTGTATCCATAGAAACGGCCCACCCTGTACATACAAATCTGGGGACCAGGACATGTACAGCAGAGCAAGAGCAGCAAAACTGGACTATTCAAACAAGTTATCAGATCTCCTCTCTGAATACGACTCCAGAAGGGTATGGGAGGGCCTGAAACACATCACCAACTACAAAGGTAATGGGACAAATACAGATAACATGGACATCTCATTAGCAGAGGAACTCCCCGCTTCAAGAGAACTGCAGACATCCCCACCATGCACACTGCCCACAGCCTCCTGTCAGCACAGCCCCACACATTTAGCCTCCAAGAACACCAGGTTCACTGTGTGTTCAGAGCAGTGGCGTGTCTAGAAATTTTTGTTGGGGGGGCCAGGTAGGGGCACAGATTTGGAGAAGGGTGGCAGATGTAATTGGCAGATAATGTTAAAAAGAATTCTACCAACCGTTAACCATAATTCAATAACCCTGTAAACCTAATAACCAAATGCACTTTTAACTCTTATTAGAATGAGATTTTAACCACTACGGTGCAAAGTTTTTAGATACTGCGTTGATAAAGTACAAGAGATACAATCAGTGCTTTGTCAGTGTTTACTCAGCATTCAAGGACATCAATATTTGCATAGTAGTTTTACTGACATATAGTGCACATATGTTTTGGGCAAAAACATTTTTGAATATTAAAATATGAACATCTGTAACAAACAATTGACAAATTAGCCAATGCAAAACTTTCTCTGCCTGTTAAAAAAAGAAGATAATCTTCTCACAATCTGGTGTTTGATTTTGAAACAGGAAAAAAGTGGAGAAACAACTGAAAAGACTAACATTTGAATAAAACCTGAAAGCAAGTAAATACTTTCTATGCTGCCTTATGGTAAACTTTGGTAATATTGATAAAGAACAACACTGGCTGATGATGAAATACATTCAGCTGGCATGGTGACACTGCCAGTATTAACCTGCAGGGCTGGACTGGGACAAAAAAATTGGGCATTTTTACTACAGACTGACCCACCAGGTATTAAAGCCATAAAGACTTTGAATGAAAACAAACCCTGTTGTGACAGTGATGTACAGTCTTGTATATGTATGATTTCTATACATTTTACATCAGATAAAAACTTTGGTTGTAAGATTTAGATAATTATTTAATAAAAACTAGACATTTTAAATGAGAATAAGAAAGTATTTCTTTGTGCCCCCCTCTCCCTGTTAATGCCCTACCTGGCCCCCTGGCAAAACTTTCCTAGACCCGCCCCTGCACAGTTACCAGCTGTCAGCTGCTTAGAAAAGGATCCTGGTGTTATTTGTCTCTCAGAAACAGTTCATAACTTCAACTCATCCATGTGACCTAAAAGGTAAACCTGTTTCTCCATCACCTGTTCAGCTCTGATGGTTCAGTAAGGACATCTCCTGGTTTCATGTTTCCCTCTCACCACATATCCAAACAGACATCATGACCAGCAGCTTTACAGCTGTGGCTCCAGCAAACATCAGCTGATACTAGAAAGTAATATTAAATACATTCTAACAACAGCTGATCAAGCTTAAACGTGCTGCTGTTGTTTAGCGCGACATCTGCTGGTTTCCTCTTTCTGGCACAAAGTGGGCGATAAACAAACAAGAGAGACGATCAGCTGATCACTGATCAGTTTCATGATTGAAGTAGCAACAGGAGAGGGAGGGGAGAGAAGGCAGCTGTGCAGCATAAAGACAGAATAAATCCAGCTTTGTGTCTTTTTCCATTCTAGCTAAAGTCCGGGACAAACTGCGTCTCTTCTCAGCTCAATACGAAACGTGTAATATTTTCTCTGAATGAGGGACCATTCCATTTTTTTAAGGAGCCGTTGGCAACTCTACTAACTAACCTTATGAATAAAATAAAGTTCACTATCAGTAACATCATAGCAACCGAACAGCTGTATAAAAACTCCATCAAGCTGGCTAGAACGCAGTATGAGTTATTGTAACTGACTGTAAAAAGTCAGCAACATGAAAATAAACTCCACCTAAACTTGGTTTATATCTGACCCAGATAGACTGCAGGTCATAACTTCTTACCTGAAGTTCAGTTCACCTGACACTCGGACTGGCGGCTGCTTCGGGTCTCTCCTCCTGCCTCCCCTTCCCTCATCCACCTGCTGGCCTCTGTGGAAGCTCCGCCATAGCCACCACCAAACAACGGAGTTATTTCTACACATCGACCTGCATCTGGCCAGCCCACCACCTCTCATTGTTCATGCCATTACAAAAAAAATAAAAAATAAGTCAAATAAGCCCGATGGCCAGTCCAGCTATGTTAACCTGCAACCAAATCTGCAGCTCCATACAGCAATGTTACGACTTAGATTATATCTTATAACTCATAACTCTTATGTTAGCTGCCCTCAGTAGCATACGGTCTGAAATATTCCACGGCTGCAATAATTCTTTAAGTGTTATTTTTTCCTTGGTATTCTAATTTCACCGAAGTTTACTAAACTCAACAAACTTAATATTACTTACCGGGACATTTATTCTGTCCTCATTTTCTTTCACTGAAGAATAGTTTCCTGCAGTTCTTTCGTGCTTAGCTCTCCTACCTTTGCTAACGTGATGCACATAGCGCAGAAGCCGATGCTGCATTCACTTACACTCGGATATCTGAGCTTCACCGTGAAAACATAATCGGACATTTGATATTTGATTGAATTTTATTGTTTTGCCTTTGGGGTGGCACCTGGGGTGGCCAGTCTGGTTGGGGGGGTGGCCTGTGCCCCCCCAGGCCACCCCGCTGGACACGCCATTGACTAAAGGCAGCTTGGAAAAAGGCCTATAGTTCGCTAAAACTGTGTGATCAAGGCCAGGTTTCTTAAGCAGTGGCTGTACTACTGCATGTTTAAAATTAGCAAGAACCACACCAGAAGACAGACTGCTGTTAATAATGTCAAGGACATACTGTCGTATGCTAGAAAAACATTCTTTAAAGAATTGTGGAGGGACAGGATCCCGAGGGGAGCCTATGGGCTTAATATGGCGAACCACATCCTCTAACGTGGAGAGGGTCACAAGATCAAACTAAGTAAAAACAGCAGCGCAAGGGACAGAGGCAGAGGGGTCAGAGTCAGGAGCTGTGATAAGAGCCCTGGTGGAGACAACCTTTTCAATAAAAAAGTTCAGAAAATGATTGCAAATCTCAGGAGAAACTTCCAAACAGACATTCAAAGGAGTATTAAGAACAGTGTCAATGGTCCTAAATAACACATGTGGGTTAGGACCGTTGGAAGAAATAATATTTGCAAAATATTCCCTTTTATCCTCTTTAACGGTGTTCTGGTAGCGATGCCAGCAATCTTTGAGAATTTGACATGCAGTTTATCCTTTCTCCATCTCCGTTCTGCTCGATGACATTCCCTCTTAACAGCATGACTGCTCTCATTCACACAAGGCTCAGGTTTGGCCTTGGGCTGCCTGGTTTTTAAAGGAGCCACAGAGTCCAAGACGGTTTGACAGCAAGAATAAAACCAGGAATTAAGCTCTTCTGTGTCAGAGGAGACTAAGTCAGAACGGCCACCGAGCTGATTAAAAGCAGCAGAAAACTGCACGACAGTGGAGGGGTTGATAACCCAACAGCGCCGAGCAGAAGCGCGAGATTTAACTGCATTATGTTTAAAACCAACGTTGAATAACACAGCCATAGGATCTGAGAGTCCACAGTCACAAATCTCCAAGTTAGTGACAGGCAGACCGTATGACAGAACAAGATCCAGTGTTTGTCTGTGCTCATGTGTAGGGCCAGGCATGGACTGTATGACGGACTGTAAACAGTCGCTGTGCCTCCACCTCTGCCTGACGTCCATGGCGAGTTAAAAGAGCAACAATCCACAGGTAAAAGTTCAGATAGAGCACTGGACTCACCAACACTCAGTCACGTCTCAGTCGCACACAGAAAATCCAGATCACGGGAACTGAAGAAGTCCCAAAGAATAAAAGGTTTGATTAAAAGTGATCTGGCGTTCACCAGGCCAATCCTGGCAGGAGCTGGAGCCGGAGCACCAGTTTCAGCAAGTCGAGAAAACCAACGCAGCGACCTCAGGTTTCGATCATGTTGACGGTGGAGGTTTAGCCTGGGAGGGCATGGGCAGCGAGGCCGAGGAGCATCATCAACGCCAACCACAGGCTCCAAGAAGGCATCAATAGGATCCAGGAAACGCAGAGACACAAAAAATCCTGGAAGTAATCCAATTAACACAATTCCTTAGTAATTCCTTAGATCAACCTTTAGCTTCACCAGCCCACCGCTTGGTTTACCCCGGCGACTGTGACGCCTTTGCCGGGAAGGTAGCGTGGAAACCCGGTACAGGTAACCCGAGATACAACTGGGTTGCTGCCCACCAGCTCCAAAGGACACAATATTTTCAGGTTGGAGGTCCAGTAGTGTCTGGTGATGATGCCCCAGCAGAGACTTTTTTTTGTTGATCACACAAATTAGAAATAATATAAACATGAACAAGCTTGACAACGACAGACGAGCAGCCACACACACCGGCGCCATCTTGTCATCAAGTATAATGCAGATTATACAGATACAGATTTAATCTCTCAGCTGGCCCCGTGACCTGGCCCTGGATAAGTGGAAGAAGACAGATGGATGGAAATCAAAAAAATGATTTTCATGAATTTTTTAAACACAATTAAGAACAGAGAAATAAATGAATATTTTTAAAAAACCTTTGTGTCTGACATTTAAATTCCTCATTCATTCCTCACTACTTTTGTCTTTCCTGTTCGCTCACTGATTAGCACATACACATTATATTAGCAACGAGATTACCTTTGGGTTAACAATTGGATTAGCTCCTGGATTAGCTATCAGATTAGCTCTGATTATGTAAATAAACCACACTGTGTGATGTAAGGAGCCCTCTGATTAGTTGGACAGTCTGGGATTTTTCTATCCTGCTGTTTGTGCTCGTAGCTTTGTCCTCCTAAGAAACCTGTGTGAAGAACCCTCCAGGTGAGTTCCCACTGAAACGCTCCAGAGTAGCAGTAAAACAGCTGTATGAACATCTGCAGAGGGATGGTTTATTAAAGAGTGTCAGTCACATTCAGAGCTCAGCAGCATCGGTGAGCTGAACTTTTAGGCTGCTGTCCCTGTGAGCTGGAAATTTTTACAGATTTAGGACATTCAAGTCTGTGAAGATCTTTTCAACTTTAAAGTCAGGGCTCACAGAAGAGTCAAAGATCCAGGGAGATGGAGTTAAAACAGAGTGTGGGCTGTTTATAAGAGAAACATTCACTTTGTACTGACCACAAACTGAAATGATTATGAATATTATAAACAGCTAGATGGAGCCACAGGACTGAGAGACGGGGCCTTTACTCTGACATGTGACTGATGCGACAATCGGGAGCTGGGAGGTCAGTGTGGAGAAACCACAGATATGTTTGTTAGTGACCTCAACAGTGGATCCTGTTGTGGATCCAACAGGAGTGTTTTAAAGACCTGTGTAAACATGTGATGAAATCAGCTATGATTCCCTTGATGTTAAATCCATCCATCCATCCAGTCGCTTCCACTTATCCTTTTCAGGGTCATAGGGGGCGCTGGAGCCTATCCCAGCTGTCATAGGGCGAGAGGCGGGGTACACCCTGGACAGGTCACCAGTCTGTCGCAGGGCCAACACACAGGGACAGACAACCATTCGCACTCACATTCAAACCTATGGGCAATTTGGATTAACCAATTAACCTATCCCAACAAGCTGGACGGTGGGAGGAAGCCGGAGTACCCGGAGAGAAAACACGGGGAGAACATGCAAACTCCACACAGAAAGACCCCGGCCTGATGGTGGAATTGAACTAGGAACCTTCTTGCTGTGCGGCAACAGTGCTAACCACCGTGCCACTGTGCTGCCCATGTTAAATATAATCGTGTTTAATCCCTGACATCTGTCACAATCTGAAGAGGAACCAGGAGAGCCCACAGAGCCGAAACTCACAGTTAAAATAAGGACAGCTGTCCTCAGATCAGCAGGAAACCACACAAAGAAGAAGTGATGCAGAGGGGAGATGGGAGGCTAAAAATACTGCAGGGCTGATAGAGAGGAAGCTGATGAGGCTGACAAATGTTCTTAAAGACGTTTTCACACTGCAAACATCAGCTTTATGACTCTGTACATAGATCAGTGATCAGGTCCATGGTTGGACACAGTCTGAGTGTTTAAAAGAAGAAACCTAAGATGACGAGTAAACATTTATCCTTCACACTTTATCACCTTTGAGTCAAAGGCAGAGCCTGAAACCTGAATCTGTAAATATACCTGCTGCCCCATTATGACACACATGTAGTCATTTATACACACTGTTAGCATCCTACAACATAGGAGAATATGACAGGACGCACAAAGATACAAGAGTTAAGAAGTGCACGACCGACCCATGGGCCACCAGCATAAAATCAGCCTCACAGTGGCTCTGAGAGGCAAACAGACTGGAAGAGGAAAAAAGGAAAGGACTAGTCCTCATCAAACCAGACCCCAAGACATTATTTTAATTGCTTCACTCTTGATTATATAACTTTAGTTTAGTTTTATTCTTTTCCCTGTAAAAACACAGCCTTGGTCTGATCCAATGAAAATTTAAACCCCCACTCATGTGACCATCCTTCAGCTTCAAAATCACTTCCTGTATCTTTGCAGTAATAAACTCTAAGTTCCTTCCTCTCTTCCACACACAGCACCATCATCTGCACGAGGGGAAAATCCCATCCCACTGTCTATATTATGAAACACATCACTGATCATCAGTGAAAATAATCAATAATAAAGGACTGACTCTACTCCATATTCTACTGAACACTTATTTCCTTCCTGTCTTCTGCAGAGAAACTCCTTTCTCCATGTGTACAGTTGCCCTGTGATACCTGTGATCTTCCCCACTTTAATAATAAACCCACTGTCCACATCATCTCATATATGCTTTATCATTATCATAAAACACTGCTACAACACTTTCTGTGTTCACTTGGGCTTTTCTCATTTCAACACTTCAAACTGCATCTATGACACTGTAGCCTGCTTACAGACCGCTCGTCAAAGCCACCAAACCGGTTCGTAAGCGGATACAAGTGTGGCCAGAAGGGTCTTCAGAGGCTTTACAGGACTGCTTTAACACCACAGACTGGAACATGTTTAAGCAGGCTGCCACCTATAACAACTCCACTGACCTCCAGGAGTACGCAGAGACTGTTACAGCCTACATCAACAAGTGCATTGAGGATGTAACAGTCACGAAAACCATAACTGTCCGGGCCAATCAAAAACCATGGATGACAGGAGAGGTCTACAGGCTGCTGAAAGCTCGGAATGTTGCCTTCAGAGATGGAGACGAGGCGAGCCTGAGGACAGCTAGGGCCAACCTTTCCCGTGGCATCAGAGAGGCTAAGAGACAGTACTCCAGGAAAATATCTCATCACTTCAAAGACAGCAGAGACTCACGGAGCCTGTGGCGGGGCATTCAGACCATCACAGATTACAAGCCCCCACCACAGACCTGTGATAGCACTATCCCCCTGCTGAACGAGCTGAACACTTTCTTTGCTCGCTTTGAAGTCCAAAACAGCACCACTGCACAGAAGACCCCACCCCCTCCTGGTGACCAGGTGATGACTCTGTCCCCGGACAGCGTGAGGAGATCCCTCAGCAGGATCAATGCACGTAAAGCTCCGGGTCCTGACAACATTCCTGGTCGTGTACTGAGAGACTGTGCAGTGGAACTCACTGATGTCTTCACAGACATCTTCAACATATCACTCATCCAGGCTGTCGTCCCCACATGTTTTAAAGCCACCACAATCATTCCGGTTCCAAAAAAGTCATCTCCCTCCTGCTTTAATGACTACCGTCCTGTTGCACTTACTCCCATCCTGATGAAGTGCTTCGAACGACTAGTCATGCAACACATCAAGACTGTCCTGCCCCCCTCCCTGGACCCCTTCCAGTTTGCGTATCGGCCCAACCGCTCAACCGATGATGCCATCTCCACTGCACTCCACTCAGCACTCACACACCTGGACAAAAATGACTCATATGTCCGAATGCTGTTCATAGACTTCAGTTCAGCATTCAACACTATAATCCCCCAACAGCTCATTCAAAAACTGGTCCAGCTGGGGCTCAACACCTCACTGTGCAACTGGCTGTTGGATTTCCTCACCGGAAGACCTCAAGCAGTACGGGTTGGCAGTAATACATCCAGCACCATCATTTTAAACACGGGGGCCCCGCAGGGATGTGTGCTGAGCCCCCTCCTCTTCACTCTGCTGACCCATGACTGCACTCCATCACACAGCTCCAACCTCTTCATCAAGTTTGCGGACGACACAACGGTGGTGGGTCTCATTAGCAACAGGGATGAGACCGACTACAGAAGTGAGGTGAGACGCCTGGCCACGTGGTGTGCTGACAACAATCTCTCTCTGAATGTGGAGAAGACGAAGGAGATTGTTGTGGACTTCAGGAGAATGCACACCCAACATGCTCCTCTGACCATTGACGGAGCGTCTGTGGAGAGAGTGAGCAGCACCAAGTTCTTGGGTGTGCACATCACAGAGGATCTCTCCTGGACGTACAACACCACAGCACTGGCCAAGAAATCACAGCAGCGTCTCTTCTTTCTCCGCAAACTAAGAAGAGCAGGAGCACCAGCCCCCATCATGTACACTTTCTACAGAGGCACCATCGAGAGCATCCTGTCGAGCTGCATCACTGTGTGGTTTGGAGCCTGCAATGCGTCCTGCCATAGAACCCTCCAACGCATAGTGAGAGCTGCAGAGAGGATCATTGGTGTCTCTCTCCCCTCCCTCCAGGACATTTACAGCACCCGTCTCACTAAAAAAGCCCTTTGCATAGCGGCTGATCCCACGCACCCAATGCAAAGCTTCTTCAAGCTGCTGCCGTCGGGGAGGAGACTGCGGAGTCTCCAGGCCAGGACCAGCAGGCTGAAGGACAGCTTCATCCATCAGGCTGTCAGGAAGCTTAACTCCCTCCCGATTCTGCCCCCTCTCCCCTCTCTCCTCCACGGTCCTACTGAACTCTGTCACACACACACTCACTCTCTGACGCACTCACTGGCCTGCTCCAGTCACTTTGTGGAGCATTGGACTGCTTAAGCATTGGACCTCATAAGACTTTGCTGTTACACTATCTCTTACCGTACATTACTAAATCTCCATTTGCACTATTTGCCTATTTTGCACCACTATGCCTTCTTACTTGAATATTGTATATTGTATATTGCATATTGTATATTGCATAGCTTTTTTTGTTATACATAAAACTGTATTGTATTTATTTAAACTTTTACTTTTTAATTATTTTATTTGCATTTTTCTAATCACTAGGGTTTGAGAGTAACGCAATTTCTATTCTCTGTATGTCCTGTACATGTGGCAGAATTGACAATTAAAGTTGACTTGACTTGACTTGACTTGATCAGTGGTCATGAGAATTTGCAATACTGTGATTAAGGAACTGACCTCCCAGCCCATTGTTCCTTCAGTGGGCTGGTTTCAGTCATTATGCAAATTTACTGTTTATAAGATTGATGCGTCCAGATGAACAGAATCAACTTTTGGAGATCTGCCGCTTTAACGTCGCTGTAGTGCAGCTGCACGTCATTTCACGCCAGTTTGCTGCACAGTCGTATTCTACAGCGGAAGATGTCGGATTCGGCTGAAGCGAGTGGCTGTTTCATGACATGGACATATTCCCGTCTCTTCACTTTTCCTGCAAACCCGCAAACAAACACACACACAGCAAAAAGGGTTCAATTTATGCAGGCAACTTCTAGTGCTGTTTGTATCATTCACTACAATACTTGACTTACATCTCAGTTTCCAAGCAGCAATGGCTTTTCGTGCTTGAACTGGCCTCAAAGCTGAGTGCAAATCAGATTCTTCAATGAACTGAAAATCATCATTTGTCTCTACCCCAATTGATTGTAAAGTTTCTTCAAGAATATCCTTTGTCACTTCTGGAAGGTCAGGCAGGACCTCATTGATTGCAGTCCTTAGAAACGTTGGTTCAAAGTCAGTCATTTCTGGAATCAACGAAGAATGACGCGCTGACAAAAGGCAAAAGTAATATTATATTTAGTCAAGTAACACTGTGCATATATAAATAAGATGAATTTCTGCTTTCGGGGCACGAGGGATGGTTTACACCTTTTATTTTCTGCATATATAAAAGGAAAAGGTAATTCACTTTCATTTTTCCCCTCCCATCACAACATTTTTAATCATTGCAGTTATGCATTTTAATATGGTTTCCCAACAACAGTGGCGACATTAAAAAAAAAAAGCTTATTTTGACAACACACTGTGTTTAAGAGGAATGACTTGGTGGCCATTAACAAAGTGTGATGGTAATGGATAAAAGTCAACCAAGTCAGTAATGTTAAGACATCGCAGCCTTGTACTGTCCTTTGTCACAGAGTACACGTGGTATTCAGAAAGATACTCAGCTTGGTGTGCATCCAACACAAAATACACTGCTGCATCATTTTTGATTAAAATAATAAGAAGCTCTCCAAACTCAATGGACCCCTCATTTTTTGACACAAGGAAATTCCCCTTTTTATACGATGTACCTTTATACTGTATCTCTGTGCAAACACTAGTATCATTTCCTGCAAAGCCAAACTGTCTCACTGCATATTTCATGGCATCACTGTAGAGGTCGGGGTAGAAGGTGCAACTGTCCTTCACTTGCAGAAACTGACTGCATCCTGGCCCAGCTGAAAGATATGCCTGAAACATCTGATGTCTTTCAGATAAGGTTTGGCAGATGTTTTTAAAGTTTTTCAAACTCCTGGCACATCTTTTGAAGTAACTATGTTTACTTTCAAAATGCATAGTCCATAACCTAATCAAGGGGCCAAATTTCAAAGTAAGTGCAGGATAGTGACAGAGGAAATGGTGTTTAGGTTTTAGTACACTCTCTGGAAATAAACACTTTCTTGAATCCAAATATTCATGGGTTATAATGTCAACATAGACCACCTATGACAGTGAGATGTTTTGTGCACAAATCATTTCAACTATGTCTTTAAGCTGGAGCATTAGCTGCCTTTGGATTTTGGACTTTATCACCACTTTGTACTTGAACTGTTTAATGCGCCGGTTCAAAAGTGCACATGTAAACCATTTCTTTGTCTTAATAAAATACTTCAAGTACAGTGCACTATCATAGGCTAAGACTCCCTCAAATATGTCAGGGCCAAGACAAGGTGGTAAACCAGGTTGGCAAACATGAAAAGATTTCAAGGTATTAAAAACAGAGTTTACCTTTATCCCTTTGATTTCTTGACTGCCTTCAGCTTGTAGATCGCCCACAGCAGAATTGTAGCTTTCAGGTGTGCGCTGTGGACCACAGACATTTGGATCATTACTCTGAAACTCACTTCGTGTGATTTCACAGTATCTGCAAAAGTATTCAGAGCGATTGAAGTTCTCAATAAACCCACCAATGTTGTGTGAACCCAAATTATCACCAGCAATGCTGTACAAAGCTGCTTTGACTATTTCATCACCAGAAACGATACCATTTTCCTCCAAATCTTTTAAATCTTCTACCACTTTTAAGAAAACCTTTGCGTTTCCAAATTTTTTAAGGTCATTGTCTCCACATAGTAAGACAAGGGACATGTGATCAGTATTGGACTACAAATGAGCAGGCAAATTTGCCACTGACAGATAGACTGCAACCACTCTGTGTTTTTTCTTAGCGGAGCCAAGAGGATTAACAATTTCAAATGCATCCTGGTACAGAATTAGCTTCAGGCGTCCTGGATTTTCAATGAAAAACTTGTTGGACTTAAAGCTTTGTCCGTCACTTGTGTCTCCAAAAGCCTCAGAGTCAGTTTCACAAGACTGCTGTGATACTGAATTCTTCCATAATTCTGATTCTAATGAGCTGCTTAGTGTTTGTTTCACTGGTATGTAGTAGGCAAACCGTGGCGTCATATTTCCAACATTTCCAAGGATCCAGATCCTGAATTTGGACAAGCCAAGAGGCTTCAGTTTTTAGGCCCCATCTTATCTTAATGACCTTGTAGTACCATATCACCCTATTAGAGCGCTCCGCTCTCGCTCTGCAGGCCTACTTGTTGTTCCTAGAGTATTTAAAAGTAGAATGGGAGGCAGAGCCTTCAGTTTTCAGGCCCCTCTTCTGTGGAACCAGCTTCCAGTTTGGATTCAGGAGACAGACACTATCTCTACTTTCAAGATTAGGCTTCAAACTTTCCTTTTTGCTAAAGCATATAGTTAGGGCTGGACCAACTCTGTGGAGATGGACAAGTCTGTGATGCTTCAGTGTTCAGTTATTTGAACTTGACAGATGAATGAATTAAATGGATCAATCACCCTTACTGGCCCTCAATCAGGACCTGGGTGGTGTAAATCTACATGTTCTTTGTTTCTCAGTGTAAAAGGATTAAATGCTGTGATGGTTTTTTTGTTTTTTTAGGATTTCAGTTTAAAAACAGTTTAAATGAGGCGATGTATAGTAGTCAGACACGAACGTCAAGGAAGGTAGAGAAGCAGACTACGCAGACATTTCAGATTTCCAGAGGTGATCAATTTATTTACAGTGAACTTAATTTATTGTGTAACTTGACAAAACTTCCCTTCAATTCACAAAACTCAACATACCATGGCTCTGATAACACAGCTCACCTCCTCCTGCATCTGGTAGAGACTGGCTTTAAATAGGGACATTAATTTCCCTCCAATTGCCCAGCCTGTACCACTCACTCAAACTGAGGGATCTAAAACTCTACACAGATGATCTAAAAACACAAAACCTCTACACACTTCTAACATGCACATTTACACAACTAAATGGCAGTATTAATGAAAGGAAAAACATTCAACAAATCCCTTTAAACCTTAACACAAGCAAAAGGAAGCATCTCTATGGAAAAAGAAACCCCTCCACTTGGTTTGACCTGTGACATCAGCAGAGATGGGCAGTAACGCGTTACTTGTAACGCGTTACTGTAATCTGATTACTTTTTTCAAGTAACGAGTAAAGTAAGGGATTACTATTGCAAAATCGGTAATTAGATTACCGTTACTTTCCCGTAGGAACGCTGCGTTACTGCGTTACTAAAACCGTGATTTTTTTTGCGAGAATGTCTCATGACAGTGACGTAAGCAAGTGCGACGTTGGTGACAGCAGCTGTGTGCAGATCAACAATGGATAATATATCGAGTGCGGGAGAGAGTATGAGCGTGCAGCGTTTAAAGCGTGGAAGTACTGACCTTACTTTGAGTTTGATTCCATAAAAAGTGACAAAAACATTAGCGTCCATCGTGCGTGGGAAGAAAACTTCTTTTTACAGCGAAAAAACCCCTAAACTTCCGAGCAAGCACCGAGTAGCTACGACGTGATGGGAAACTCACAGAGACACTCGCGCGGATTCTTCAACTGACCGCAGCACACCTGCACCAGGGTAACCCTCCGCCTACCCTGCTCCTGCTTTACAGGTGAAAATAGAGCAAAAGGACCGCTGAGTCTTTGACTTTATTTATTTTCTGCTGTGTTTTACTTGCATCTGTTTGAAAGAGTGAGTGAAAACACAAAAAATATTTTATTTTATGTGCTGGAATGTGTAGAAAATAGGTTTAAATGTTAAACTAATTTATTCAAGTCAGAGAATGGTGCATATAATTAAATGTTTTGCTTGATGCATAAAGTTAAAAGATTAAAACTGATAAAACAAGTTTTAAAAAGAGACTTTTCCATTTGATTACATTTTGTATGATGGATTATGTAGAAAAAGTAGAATTGGGCTGAAAGATCTATCACTTTATCACCTATTCAGGTTGTAAATCGTGTTTTTAAAAAGTAACTAAGTAACTAAGTAACTAAGTAATTAATTACTTTTGAAAATAAGTAATCAGTAAAGTAACGGGATTACTTTTTTGGGGGAGTAATCAGTAATTAGTTACTGATTACTTTTTTCAAGTAACTTGACCAACACTGGACATCAGCAGGACTTTAAAATGAGGAAATGCCAGGCGGGCGTTTCCCCACACCTGACCCTCATGAAGACTGAAAAGACAAACAAAGTATGAACGAATGACTTGATCTGTAACATAATAAAATATAAAGAAATATGTAACTGAGTATTTGTCTTAATTTGCAGAATGTTTGATTTGCCGGCAACAAAACGCTTACACTAGTGATGGCCAAATGAAGCTTTCCGAAGCACTGAAGCTTGTATTGAAAAACGGTTCATTACTCGAAGCTTTTCAACACAGTCCTCTCCGGTGACATCTGGTGGTGAAAACTTTGAAGAGCAGCTTGAATCTGCAAAATAAAACGGACTGCTCAATTATCACTGCTCACTCAAGAGTGGAGTTCTCTCTGATATTGGGCCACCGTTCCGTTGCTTTGAACATGTAATTGGTTTTGTTTTCTCGATTGGGGGGCTGAAAAAAATGTAATGCGTATTTGCGTAATACATTTTGATCAATAAACTTTCCCTATTTAAACATTTATTTATTTAATACATTTATTTAAACATGCACTATGGTGTGGCCTTTCTCTGCTCATAACTCCTTGATGTTGGTAAATACAATAAGTGAGCAATATATATAATATACATATGAGCATGCACAGCACATTATGCAGTATGCCCCTGCTGTGAAGTCCTGCCTCCATCTACTTGTCGTTTAATCACTGGACAGCTGGACAGGTTCATACAAAATATTAGATGAGGCCAATTGTCCTATACATATTTTTGACCTAGGGGTGGGATTGATTGTGAACTGGAAAGGGAAAATGCTTAGGAAGCGGAGTACGGCTGCATCGTCACTGATTTGTAGAATCATTTTGATTCGATACAGGATTCAATTTGATTGGAATCTGGAAAGTTTTGCCTCAGTCAGAAATATTACAATTCTGATCATTTAACAGTATATATCCATAATTTCGTATCTATTAAAAGAAAGCTGACACATGTGAGACTTAATTAGAGATGTAAACAGAGAGTTATGAAACCTGCAGCTGCAGAAGCCAGCGAAGAAAAAGGAGGCAAACACAGCGCGGACCCGCCGACACACCAAAATCTGACTCTGACGCGTCGGGTCCGCGCTCTGTGTTCACGTTTGTATGCAGAATCCGTAAACCTGCTCCCAGTTACTGTTTTAGCTGCATGGTGTTTGACGACATGTTGTGAGGTTTAACCTGAGATGCTGGCGTTTCAGGCATAATAACGTTAATTTACAAATCGACACGGGATTTTAATGAATCAATATCACTTTATTCAATTTAGCATGGATTGTAATCAGAAAGGCGATAATCAAAACCCACCCCTAATCAAGAACTTGCAAAGTAAAAACATGATCAATGTAAGGTAGCCCTTTTGTTATTTACATTTAAAAAGAGGATTAGTGTTACTGTGCGCTGGCTGAGTCTGTTTCTTTTCTTAGAAATAGTTTCTCCTGCCCTGGAGAAAATCCACTTGCATGGAACAGAAGAGGCTGTGGAGTGCAGGAACCACACTGCAAGCTGGTAGATATGCAGGTATTCCTGGGTCCTGCAGACTATCACCTAAAAACAATAAACAAAATGATTTTCTAAACTGTAGCAATGTAATGTATGTATAGTGTCAAATACATTTTTGTAGTCTTCATCAGCTTTAATTCACATGGAAGTGTTCCTGAAGTCATATGCTGTAATGATATTTACATTATGAAAACATGATTTTGGACATTTCAAGTTTTTCACTTCGGCAGATAAAATGAATTGAGCAAAATCAACTCAAAATATTCCCACACGCCAGAACGTCCTCTCTTCCTCGCTGGCTCCATATCTGTCAGTGGAATGATCACCTCGTCGCTATCTGTCACCATCAACACACTCCACGAATCCCGTGGATGATTCACTTCCTTATATCCGTTTGAATCAGGTACCGAAGCAGTTACGTGCGTAATGAAGCTTCGGACGTCACTGGTCACGTGACTTTTGCCAAACGAAGCAAGCCTCGACACAGTGCTTCTGAACCAGTGTGTTGTTTTTTTCGACACATGCTCCGGAGCGCCAGCTTCAAGCGGGCCATCACTAGCTTACACTAGTGATGGGCAGATGAAGCCTCATGAAGCACTGAAGCTTTTCATCCAATTGGTTCACCCCAACGCGAAGCTTCTTGAAGCTTCATTTGCTCTAGCAGGATTATTTGGAAATGCTTAAAATGGAAATGATCATTTACTGTGAGGTGTGGACAGTGGTTGTGCTTTTGTAACATTGAGGCAAGGACAGTGATTAATGTTTAGGGGACACATCATTGGTTTTTATTTAAAAACAACAGTTTCTCCACTGTGGCAGGTCGTAGGCGATTTCTTTTTTTGGACAATATTTCCCCTGCCTTTGAAAACACTCGCTCACAGGGCACAGATGAGGCAGGGGTACACAGGTATGTCAGTGCTAACTTATATAAGTGAGGGTAGACATATTTCTGTCTCCCCCAGTATTTAAGGGGGTCCTCCAGCCTTCCAATATTTGGCTCCATCAGGTACCGTTGGACCTCAATATTTGCGTCTGCTGTCACATTTTGTGTCTGTGTCTGCCTGACACTCTCATCCAGGCGACGCCACAGGTTGTTACCTAAACAAAAAGGAGAGTCTTATGAGATACTACCAATTCAATTTCCAATTCAATGTTATTTCTATAGTGCCAAATAATAACAACAGTCGCCTCAAGGCGCATTATATTGTACAGTAGATCATACAATAATAGATACAGTGGAAAACCCAACATTCAGTTTATATAAATGCAACTAAAATGCAATAACAATGGTACCGTGGGAAACAGCCTCAACAGATTGTGACGTTGATGGCTGTGGTGGTGGTGGTGCGGAGGAAGAGGTGGTGGAGGCCCTCATTACGGAAGCACATTCTGCTTTCAGTCTTTTTTCTGCTTCGCTAGCTCTTGCAGGGCTGAGAAACCCGAGTTTTCTGAACCTTGGGTCCAGCAGTGTCGCAAGGAACATAATGCTCATGGTCTGTATTTTATCTAGCTTCTCTCTCAATAGCATCCTCAGCTTCTGAGCCAGAGAAGATCCAATGGATGGTGGTTTTTCCATTTGTTCATTGAGGCAATGATCCAGCATAGTGAGCAAAGGTATGACCTTTGACCCAGACACCCTTTTTTCCTGAGAGAGCTCAGTGGTTGCATCGTTAAATGGTGCTAGGACAACCAGACACTCTGAAATTATACCAAAATCCTCAGATGACAGAGGTGGGATGTCTGTTGTGAGACTTGCCAAAGCAGCACCCACTGGCTCCCTTTGCTCGAAAAGTCTTTGCAGCATATTGTAAGTGCTGTTCCAGCGGGTTTCCACCTCCTGTAGTAGTTTGTGTTGAGGCTTCCTTAGTTGTTCCTGCACGACTGAAAGCCTCTCCTTACAAAATACAATTTAAAAAAGCATACATTAGATTGTCAAGGGAGCAGAACTATACACATAAGTAGAATTAAAGAAACTGTAATTAAGCCACGGAAGAACTTACCTTTGCAGAGGTACTGCTCCTGAAATATCCCACGATCCTCCTGGACTTGGCTCGGATGTCAGAGAGCTCAGGGGTCTGGTCAAGGGCCTTCTTCACCACTAAGTTCAGGGTGTGAGCTATGCATATGGCATGTTTAAGTCTTAGCTCCCTTGCACAAGCCCCCATATTGGCAGCCCCATCTGTTACTAGGCATGTGACTTTGTCAGTAATTGCCCATTCTGCCATGAGTGAGCCTTTCACCTGTGCAATGTTTTCTGCAGTGTGTGCATTAGGAAAATATTGCACTCCTAAAACAACGGTGTTCAATGTGCTGGACTCATCAACAAAATGGCAGGTGACTGCAAGATAGGCCTCTGTGTTGATGGAGGTCCACATATCTGATGTCAGACTCACAGCTGCTGCCTTCTCAACGCTGGCCTTAGCTTTCTCCTTCATCTCCTGGTACCTGGCCTCCACCATGACTTTCAGGGCCTAAAGGAAAGTAAAAACATTTTGTTCTAAAGTACGACGTGGCTGTGAAGCAGTGTGTAGTGTAGCTACACACTGAGGCTTTGAGCCTCAGTCCTGCCTGTTCACATTTTACTCTGTAGAAACTAAATTTTCACTGCTTTTATGACCTTTTTAGTGGGGAGAACATAGCTAGGATTTAATGACTTAACGAAT
Organism: Copadichromis virginalis; assembly: GCF_057382275.1. Lineage (NCBI taxonomy): Eukaryota > Metazoa > Chordata > Actinopteri > Cichliformes > Cichlidae > Copadichromis > Copadichromis virginalis. The sequence goes on from NC_140620.1 coordinate 1,798,082, forward strand.
CTTTTGAATCCTTTGTCCTCCACAATGCTAAATGGCTGGGAGTCCTCAATCACCATGCTGACCAGGTCTTCATCTATTTGAGATTGTTCTCCTGAGGAAAGACAATAAAGACAAAGCACAAATATAAATATCACACACGTAACTTATTACAGCTGTATAATATTGTTATATCATTTAGTAACATTACTGCATGCTGTATTATCATGGCATTTGAAGGCTCACCTGGTCTTGCGCATCGCGGAAACGCCCCCTCCATTACTCAACACAAGCTTTGAAGCCTCGATACAGAACGTCACATCACTAAGGTAAACACATATGGGACAAATGGAGACCATTGCAACTGCTCATCCACTTTGTCACAGGCGACAGCTGCAGGTTGTTTTTGCTATTTTCTTCCTTTCAGTTTAAGACAGAGTAAGAAGTCTTGTTCCTGTTTTTCCTGTGTGATCTCAGAGTTGAAGAGATAAAAATGTGCAAACAATGAATTTATTAAAACTAAAGAAAAGCAGAAGTCCTGTGAAGGACAGTTTGACACCTCAGCTGTGAGTGAACTGTTTTCACATTAAAAACAGAAGTAACCATCATGATAAGATCAGCTCTGTTTGTGAGGACTCGTCTTAGTTTGAGGTGTGATGTTTGTCTTTACTCTGTTCCTGTTTCCATCACAGCTTATTGATGCACACACTTTAAGGCTACGTCCACACTAGCCCGGATAGACTTGAAAATGACGTTTTCAGTCATTTTCACAGAGTTATGCATCCACATTGAAATGGCCGAAAACGCTTCTGTTCCAGTACTGCGCATGTGTGAAACGCAAGATGATTCGACCTGCCTCATTTCTTTCTGCCATTTATTTACTTACTATTTACTTTGAAACTGAAAAAATATTTATGGGGGCCCCTAGAGATGTAGACCTAGAGATGATCCACAGAGGACGCCATCGCCCACGTCCTGCACACCACTCTCAGCCACGTGGACAAGAAACAGGGTAACTATGTGCGAATGCTGTTTGTTGATTACAGTTCAGTGTTTAACACAATAGTGCCCTGCAGACTGTTCACAAAGCTCAGGGATCTGGGACTTAACAGCCGTCTGTGTGCATGGGTGTTGGACTTCCTCACTGGCAGAACTCAGGTGGTGAGGGTGGGCAGGTGCTTCTCCAACAGCATCACCATCAACACAGGAGCACCTCAGGGATGTGTCCTCTCGCCACTGCTCTACTCCCTCTACACTTCAGACTGTGTGGCCACCCACGGCTCCAACACCATTGTGAAGTTTGCTGACGACACAGTGGTGTTGGGTGCCATCTCCAACAACGATGAGGCGGCCTACATGGATGAAGTGAAGAATCTGGCATCGTGGTGCCAGGACAACCACCTCCAGCTGAACGTCAGCAAGACCAAGGAGCTGGTGGTGGACTTCAGAAGGGGTCAGCACAGAGACTACAAGCCCATTATCATCAATGGAGCTCCAGTGGAGAGGGTGCAGTCCTTCAAATATCTTGGTGTCCACATCTCCTCAGACCTGACATGGGCTGCCCACATTCAGGTCCAGACCAAAAAGGCTAGGCAGCACCTGTATCACCTACGACAACTGAGGAAGTTCAGGGTCTCTCCAAAGATCCTCAGGATTTTCTATACAGGCGCTGTGGAGAGCATCCTCACACAGAACATGACATCGTGGTTTGGGAACAGCTGTGTGAAGGACCAAAAAGCTCTCCAGAGAGTGATCCGTACAGCAGAACGCTGCTGCAGGATTGCTCTCCCCCCGCTTCAGGACACCTACACCAGGAGATGCCGGACTAGAGCAGCGCAGATACTGAAGGACCCGTCCCATCCTGGCAACAAACTGTTCCAACTTCTGCAATCTGGTAGAAGGTTCCGCATCTTCCGGGCAAGGACAGAGAGACTCAAGAGGAGCTTCTATCCCCAAGCCATCCGTGCCCTAAACACACACACCCGCCCTCTCACATCATCTATAATTGACTGAGACAGGACTCTTCCAGACACTCTAAACCAAGGCACAATGTACATTTCAATTCCTTTAATTTTAAATATGTTTATATCGTCTATCCTGTAAAATAGTCAGATGTCTATTCATATTAATGTACAGAATTCACCTGCTTGCTGCTACTACTGCACATTCACCCAGTGTATATACTATATATATGTATATATATATATATATATATATATATATATATATATATATATAATGTTCTTCCTCTACCCCCCCCCCCCCCCCCCCCCCCATTTTTTCACATGTCGAGGAGCGTGTCAGGCTACATTTCACTGTGTGTTATACTTGTATAACTATGCATGTGACAAATAAAGAACCTTGAACCTTGAACCTACAGGTGAAACACGTACAAACTCCAAATCACATTTATAGCGTTAACTGAACTTCCAAAACAGAGCTACTAGATCACTTAAATTACACAATCGATTTCATATGTGTATTGTTTTTGTATTAATACACAAACACTCATATATATATATATTCAAATAATTAAAAAAAAAACTTCATTTACCTGTTACTACCACACACCCAATCAGATTGTTGGTACTTCCTGGCTTGTGTAGCCACTAGGTAACAAAAGCTCAACACGGCCCCTAGCATCCTGGAGCACTTCCGTTGTGTTTTGGACTTTGTATGTGCTTTGTCTCTAGGGGCCACTGTAAGAATACTTTTATTTATTCACTCCACATAAAATGTAATAAATAAATTATAAAATACAGAAATATATACATTTCATACATTTCAACTTTTAACTACTTAAATTTTCAGCTTTTTCCTTTTAAACAACACAAAACACTGCAAACCACAACACAATAAAATAGAAATTAAAATATGGGGAAAAAAGGGGGAGGGAAAAGAACGCCCAGATCTTTAATTAAGGGAAAGTTGTCATTTAGAAATATTAATGTCACACTCAACTGCCTGCGATTTATCTTCCCATTGCACTGATGGGTGGACAGTTCTAAGGTGCCTGTGCATGCTGTTTGTGGAGCCGGCTCTGTATGATATCCTTTTCTTGCAGACTCTACACTCTGCCTTTGTTTTCTGAATAAGATTGAAATGGCTCCAGACTTTGCTTCTTTTCTTGGTGTCCCTCATTTTCTTTACTGTACCTTTCCAGTGTGATGGTGTTGTCTCTTGTTGTTGCTCCCGGCTCTCTTTCTTTCCCTCTCCCTCCTGCTCTTGTTGTGTGCTACTGCTGTTGCGAGTGTAACTACCGCCCCGCCCCCTCAGCTCAGCGCAACGCAACGCTCTGTTTGCCGTCTCTGCTCAGCGCAAACACAAGGGTGACTTTCAGCGTGAAGCGAAAAAAAGTGAAAGAGAGGGAAGGAGAAAGAAAAAAAAATCCCAGGGCTCCCAATAAGGAGCCGGCTCGCATCGTTCACTTCAAAGATCCGGCTCTAAGAGCCATTTCGTTCGCGACCGACCCACCACTACTGACGATACTAAAAAATATCAAAGTACTGAGCTGGTACTACAGTAATCTTTGTACTGCCAAGTACTGCCATCAACCGGAGTGGGCAATCCACCCTTTTCCTGCTTAGACCATGGCCTCAAAGTTGGACGTGCTAATTCTCATTTACACTGCTTTATACTTGGCTGCGAACCGCTGCAGTGTGAGTTGGAGGCCATCAACTGAGCCAACAAGATCATGCAGAGATGAGACCACCAAAGTTGAAGCTTTCCCGCTCCTGGCTACCCCTACCCATGAACACTATGAACAGAACTGGTGACAAAGAGCAACCGTGGCAAACTCCAACATGCACCGGGAACAAGTCTAATTTATTCCCAAAGTGTTTTCATGGTGTTTTCTTGGTGCTTTTACTAAAGGAAGGCTTCTATCAAATTCTTCCACATGTTGTCAAACTGAGCTGTGTGATGAAGTGAGTGTGACAGAAACACTCAGACTGTGTTTTTCTGCTTCATCAAGTCAAATCTGGTCCTCAGAGACTGATTAAAGTCCTGTCCCACTAACAGCAGCTCCAACAGTCTGTTCACTGCTTTCTTCCTGTCAGTCTTCATCTTTCTGCTGCGTCTCCTCTTCACACTGACCACTTTCTATCTAACAGTGAGCTCCCAGTGAAGCAGAACAAATTAGAATCTATCAAATAGACATGATTTAAAGTATATTGTAATCAAATGCTAAACTGAGGTGCAGAAATACAGAAATAAGTCCATTTTGTTCGCGAACGACCCATCACTAATAATGACCTCTGCTAGCTTAGTTTAATTGGTCATATGACTGCATCACATGACTAAAATGCGTCATCGTTTTCGATGACGCATTTTAGTCATGCTCCGGGATCGCTGTCCACACTGCAACGCGAAAACTGCATTTTCACATGTATCCGCTTTGGAGAGCGTTTTCAAAACGCTGTTTTCATTGACCAAAAACTCTGTCTCAGGAGGCCAAAACGAAGAGAAAAAGATGAAAAGAAAAGAAAAAGATGTTTTCAAATAAAAATGTATTACTGTGGACATGGCCTCAGGCCAACCTAATCAGCATAGAATAACCCTAATAAATAAATATTCCTCTTATATCAGCCATAGTTCACATTCCTGAGTCACTTTAATCCTGTTTCTGTGAGGATGACTCTGATTCTCTGTGTCAGTATCTGGGCTGTAATGTTTGTTTTATTGCTGCTTAAAGCAGTTAAAGCAGAAAACATCACAGAAACTAGTCACTAAGACACTCAGACAGTTCCCACGTCAACTCCATCACTCTGAGATCCATCAGGTCAGAAGTGATATTCAGTGGCGACATCAGCAGTGACATCATCCTGGACAAAGGCTGGCTCATTTCCATGGAAACGACAGGTGTGTTACCTGTGGGCAGGGTTAAGACATCAGGACGGAGCACCCATTTCATCCCTAACTCAAACACGGCAATGGCCAAAGAGCGCGACTAAAAACTTTTAAATATTACTCTTTCTGGGTCACAAAATAAACTTTTAACATATTTTTAGGTGAGAATGTAGCTGTGTAAGCTTCAAATATCTGCTCAATTTATCAAGATATCATATATTTCCAAAAGTGCTCCGACGTTTTCGGGGACGTCTGTTACCCACCAGCTCCTTAGCCGACCGGGAGGTTGAGACTCTCTAGAGCCGGCGAGAACAGGGAACTCCTGGCACATCGTTTTCAATCCCCCGCGGTCTTTCACTACTTAGGTTAAACATGATATATAAGTCACTTAGATAACTTATATTTCATATAAGACTTAGATAACCTATATACCGTGCTGCCCCATGACAACACTGTTGCTGCACAGCAAGAAAGTCCTGAGTTTGCATGTTCTCCCCATATTTGCGTGGGTTCTCCCCGGGTACTCTGGCTTCCTCAAACAGTCCAAAGACATGCACCTAGTGGGGATAGGTTAATTGATCAATCTAAATGTGAACATGAATGGTTGTTTGTCCCTGTGTGTTGGCCCTGCGACAGACTGGCGACCTGTCCAGGGTGTACCCCGCCTCTCGCCCTATGACAGCTGGGATAGGCTCCAGCACGAGTGGATGGATGTTTATGTTTGGTTTATTTCAGTGTTTGATTTGTTCCTGAGTAAATCGGTTTGGCTCAGATTAAAGTTCAGCTTCATAACTGGGCCGTTTTATTTTAAAGTCATACTCGGAGAGCTGTCAGTATATTTGAACCTGAATATTTCACCTAATTTAAATTGTGCTGTTCTTATTTAAACAGCTGAGTCTGAATTAAATCTAACAGGAAACATATTTAATTCAGGAGGAAACAAAACCAGCATGTTGATACATGGAGATGCTGAAGGCTGCTCCAACAAGGATCTGTTTATATTTGAAATATTAGTTCGGTTCTCTTCCAAACCCCGGCAGCTGTCTGTTGTAGGTTTGAGTCTTTACTAAAAAAAATGTTCTAACATCTCACCTGTTTGTTTCTATTCACACATACATGTGTATTATGTTTATTAACAGAGAGATGAAGCTTGCGTTTCTGTCATGTAGTGATTGTGCTTACCTGTATGAAGCTTATTAGAAATTATGAAACAGATGATGAGCATATGTAAAAGCGAAAGTGCTTAAGATACTTTTTTAAATGATCTTTTTTGCTTAAAATAACTACTACTACTTCATCATGTATAACTTTTTCATGTCATGTGTAATTTCCATTGCGAATATTAATCAGTGTTAAGTTAAGAGGGGGCGGCAGTAAAAACTCCAGACCTGTGATGTCATCAGTACACTACCATTCCAACTGTAGAATGATCACGCTGCATTCTTGGGACGTCTGGACTGGCGAGAACGCGAGTACGGACTTGCGTACTTGAGAATTGAGAAATGGCCGAAGAAACTGGGAGACTAGGAACAAGAAACCAGGTGTGAGGAAACCCAGGAACACAGGAAACCCCACGCAGCAACATAGGACAACACGACAACAGGCAGAGGAAGACAGAGGAGTAAATACACAGAGGCTAAGGGATGAGAAAGAGCAGGGAAACACAGCTGAAACAGATCTAACATAATGGGACAGGGAGGAAGCCACACTGAAGACACTGAACAAAAGACTATTAAAATAAAACTGGAAACATAAGACACACACTAAGATTAAGTGTTAACTCTGATGACCCAGCCTGTCTGTGTTGTACTCTCGTTGTTGGGTGATGTGAGGTTGCTGTGGCCTCCTGCTGCTGCCTAAACACAGTGCTGGCTCATGTTCTGTAGCTTATTTTAAGCACAGCACAGAGCTGAGCTGATCTTATCTGCAGTCTGACTTCTGCTTTAAATGCTGTGAAAACAGCTTGTTCACACCTAAAGTGACAAACTGTACAAGACAAAACCTCTGCTGTTTTATCATCTGCACAACAAATGTAGTCTCTGTGAAAGACACGTGGTCATCATGATCATCTCATTATAATCATATAATTAAACATTCTTCATTTAACTCAACTTAAGTTGGTGTTAAATCCAGAGAAATCCAAGTTCATGTTATTCTCAAATGGCAAAGAGTTGTTAGCTACGTCTCCTAAGATTAAAACAATTCAAGGATCTGAAATTGAAATGGTCACATCTTACAAGTATCTAGGGATCATTATAGATCAGAATTTGTCATTTAAGACTCACATTCAAAGGCTTGTGTCGAAGTTAAAACTAAAACTAGGTTACTTTTTTAGAAACCAATCCTGTTTCTCCCTCCAAGTGAGAAAACATTTGATTCGTTGAACCTTTTTACCTTTATTGGATTATGGTGACCTGCTTTTTATGAATGCACCTGCCCACTACCTAAAGAGGTTGGATACTGTGTACCATTGTGCTTTACGTTTTATTACTGGCTATGGAAGTCGTGTACATCATTGTTCTCTGTATGCTGCTGCTAAATGTCCATCTTTGCATATTCGCAGACTCTCCCATTGGTTGATTTTTATCTATAAATCTCTCCTTGGGCTGGTTCCATCTTATTTATGTGTTTATATGTGTAAAAACCACAACCAATACAACCTTCGTTCAAACAAAATCATACAATTGATTGTCCCAAAGATCAGAACAGAATGGGGGAAAAGGGCTTTTATATACGCTGCCCCTGCTTCCTGGAATAATCTGCAGAAGGAACTGAAATGATCAGACTTGGTTACCTTGGGAGAGTTTAAGTCTGTCTTAAAGGAACGAGAGAACAGCTCTTTTACTCAGTGTGATTGTTTTTAATGTACTCTTTTTGTATTTGATCTGTTATTGTATATTTTACACATGTTTGTATGCGATATTGTATTTGTTTTAAATGTTATATACCTATGTGGTATGTGACTTTTGTTGCTATGATGCCAGGTCTCTCTTGGAAATGAGATTTTTAATCTCAATGAGATTTTTTACCTGGATAAATAAAGAATTATATATTAACTCATTCACTGCCAGCCATTTTCAAATCAGGTAACTCCCCACTGCCAAGGTTTTTGAGCATTTTTACTCATTTTTGAAGAGCTTTTTTTGAAGAGTTTTTCAATTGACGTCTATAGACGTCAATGGCAGTGAATGAGTTAATTGTTTTATTATGAGGAAGTTGTTTAAAGCTGCAGATGAATCATGTTGAAGTTGTCTCCTCGTTTTTATTCTCCTGGTGATCAGAGAGAGGATCTGAAACTGCTGCAGTCTGCTCTCTTTAAATTCAGGACCACAAACACCTTTAACAGACAGTTCAAACAGCAACAGAAGCAAAAATGATGATTACTCACTACATCGTGTATTTGTGACCAAAGCATCATGCTGTTGTTTTATATTCCTGCTGTGTAACATCATTAATGTTACTGAGCTGCAGAGCAGTGAGGACACGAGCATCATTACTCTCCAGAGAAATCTGATTTTCAGGATGGCCTCTTGTCTTTCTGCCTCTTCCTCATGGGCTCACTCCAATAACTAAATTCATCAAACATCCTACTATCGCTGAACGACTGCTCATAGAGGGTCATATGATTGTTGGGTTTGCTCTGGTAGGGTCTTTAATGAGCAGAGTCATAGTCAGCCTGTGCTCTCTGAGCTGCTGCTTTCACACACTGAGCTGTGATGGACTGAGAAGGACAGCTGGGACACTTCATGAAGGACCTTTGTGAGCCGGACACACAGCAGCACGCTGACGTGAGAACAGGAAGTGATGAAAGCAGGCATCTCTCCGTAGCTCAGAGCCCACGTGCTCAGTCTACATCCAGACACCATGAAGCCAGCAGCCACCCCTCTGCTCCTCCTCCTCGGTGAGTCCCTCACTCATTTATTTCCAGCAGAGACTCTGACAGCAGCTCACAGTCTGTATATTATAATATAACATATATAATATGTCAACATGGTAATTAATCTATTATTAGACAAAACTGGCTACATCTTATCATCCATCTTCATTACAGTCATGGTGACAGGTTTATGGCTGTTTACAGGGTCAGAAATAATGGCTGTCATGACAGAATGAATTAATTACTGGATATTTGTATGACTTTAGAAAAGGCTGCACTCCCAAGTATCAGGTATAAACTCCACTAATTAGGAGTTTCTACAACTTGAGACAGTTTGTGCTGTTAAAACAAACAATACATCGATTTTAAATACCAAGTGCATAAACAGTATATTTGTTTTGTTTTTTACAGTGATGTGTCAACTCATTTTTAAAAGTAACTGTGTTACATGGCTGGCCTGATCTGAACCTGAGTGATAGTCTGTTATTGGACTTTTGTGCACAGAATCACAGTTTGTCTATAATGAACACCATGTCCATAAGTGCACATGACACCAAGACACCCCAGGTCACAAATGCACAGCCATAATTTTGTAATGGTGTCACCAGATGAGCAGCTGTATGTCTTGTAAAGACAAGAGCTGAGCTGTCAACTGATAACCACTTGGTGGTGAGTTGGATCAGATGGTGGGGGAGGATGCTGAGCAGGCCTGGTTCACCTAAACAGATAGTGAGGGTGTGCTGGGAATGCCTAGCAAAGGCCGCATCCCATGACATCTTCAACTCTAGCAGAACCACATCAGTATTTCAAATGAGTCTGAGAACATTGAGTTTGAATGGGTCACCCTCAGTTTCTTAGGGGCCAATAAGGTCAATTTGACCCCATATACATTAATGTCAAACCAAGAAACATGACTGTTAACATAATGTTTGATGTGAAGGCTTTTAAATAGTTAAAAGTTGAAATGTAAATTGTTGATTTCTGTATTTTATAATATATTTATTGCATTTTATGTGGAGTGAATGAATAAAAGTATATTTTTGCCTCATAACTTTTGCACTGTCCACTTCCTGCTGTGACAAAACAAATTTCCCACGTGTGGGACTAATAAAGGTTATCTTATCTTATCTTATCTTATCTTATCTTTACGGTGGCCCCCTAGAGACAAAGCACGTACAAACTCTGAAGCACGTGCAAATTTTCCTGCTTGGAATTGTATACAATTGCATTGGATTCACTGCATGAATAAACTTTCTGAATCCTTTATCATCCACAACAGAAAATAGTTGTGGATGATGCTATGCAGATGACGCCGATGAAGCCAGATAACACACACCAATGAGTTAAACTGCAGGAATGTCTTAAAGACATAAAGACCTGGATGGCCGCTAACTTTCTGCTTCTTAATTCAGATAAAACTGAGGTTATTGTACTCGGCCCTGAAAATCTTAGAAATATGGTATCTAAGCAGATTCTTACTCTGGATGGCATTACCTTGGCCTCCAGTAACACTGTGAGGAACCTTGGAGTCATTTTTGACCAGGACATGTCCTTCAATGCACATATTAAACAAATATGTAAGACTGCTTTCTTCCATTTGTGCAACATCTCTAAAGTTAGAAATATCCTGTCTCTTAGTGACGCTGAAAAACTAGTTCATGCATTTATTACTTCCAGGCTGGACGACTGTAATTCATTATTATCAGGAAGTCCTAAAAACTCCCTGAAAGCCTTCAGCTGATCCAAAATGCTGCAGCAAGAGTCCTGACAGGGACTAGAAAGAGAGAGCAGATTTCTCCTGTTTGGCTTCCTGTTAAATCCAGAATTCAAAATCCTGCTCCTCACATACAAGGTCTTAATTAATCAGGCCCCATCTTATCTTAATGACCTTGTAGTACCATATCACCCTATTAGAGCACTTCGCTCTCGCTCTGCAGGCCTACTTGTTGTTCCTAGAGTATTTAAAAGTAGAATGGGAGGCAGAGCCTTCAGTTTTCAGGCCCCTCTTCTGTGGAACCAGCTTCCAGTTTGGATTCAGGAGACAGACACTATCTCTACTTTCAAGATTAGGCTTCAAACTTTCCTTTTTGCTAAAGCATATAGTTAGGGCTGGACCAGGTGACCCTGAATCCTCCCTTAGTTATGCTGCAATAGACGTAGGCTGCCGGGGATTCCCATGATGCATGTCTTTCATCCTGTTTTCCTTCTCTCACCCCAACCAATCACAGCACTCCATACTGTACAGTAATGCCACTGTTTTGCACATGTCTCAACTCTGTATATTTTTATATATTTTATTTTATTGTTTGCTCTATTTAATTTGTAAAATATGTGTATACACACACATTGGAAAACATTTAGTATACACATCCAGAAATGCATATACTATTATATATTGTACATATATTTATTAGTTTCAGATGTAGCCATTCTTGTATTTTGCTTGTTTACATTATTGTATTTTGCACAACTCTGTTGCTTGTGAAGCTCGCACACAAGAATTTCACTCACATGTACTGTACCAATGTACCTGCACATGTGATGTGACAATAAAAGTGATTTGATTTGATTTGATTTGAGATGGCCCCGCCCCTCCCTGAGCCTGGTTCTGCTGGAGGTTTCTTCCTGTTAAAAGGGAGTTTTTCCTTCCCACTGTCGCCAAAGTGCTTGCTCATAGGGGGTCATATGGTTGTTGGGTTTTTCCTCTCTATCTATTATTGTACAATCTACTGTACAATATAAAGCGCCTTGAAGCAACTGTTGTTGTGATTTGGTGGTATATAAATAAAATTGAATTGAATTGAATAGTACCTTGTGTGCCCGCTCCGGAAAATTTCCTGGAGCCGTGCTCAGGCTGTTTTTCCCCAGCCAACCAAAGAGACTTTTTCCTTTGGACTCTGCCGCTGCACATGTGGTGTGAATCTTGTTTTCATGCTTAATTATCATTGTGTCCTAGCCAATCCTAGTGCTTCATAGCTTTGTCTTCTTTCTCAGCATTCCTAGTAGTAGTTTTGTCTCGTAGTTCTTGCCAGTATTTAGTTACAAGTTCTTAGTGCTCTAATAGGAAGTTTTGCGTTGGTTTAGTAAATTAAAGGGTCCAGAGGCCAATTGTTTTCCCTCTCGTCCTTAGTTCATGTGTAGTGTTTCATTTTCGTTCACCACTTTCAATGTGTGCCACTTTTTAGTGCCAAAATAAATTGTTTCTTTTCACTGTACCTCCGAGCATCCTTGTGGTGTCTGCATTTGACAGAAGTACCCAGTGAAAATTAAAAATCTTTCAGGTTGGTCAGATTGCAGGTCACTGACAGCCTCATACAGCTTGCGTAGAGCTTCCTTAGCTTCAGGGGGAATGTACACTGCCACAATAACAATGATACTGAACTCCCTTGGCAAATAATAGGGCCTTCACATCTCTGCCATAAATTCCTTCAGCAGAGCACTGCTTGTTGATTATACCTGTGTTGATTTAAACATACAGGCCACCGCCGCCGTGTCCTTTTCCAGATATACCGGCATTCCTGGATATTGTGTTGCCCCATTAGCTGAATGTCCACGTGGGAGATCGTGTCATTCAGCCAAGTTTCCATGAAGATAAACACACAGTGTAGGAGCCATATGAGTTGTTCCTTTTTTGGATTAAGAGGGTTGGTTTTAAATGCACACTCTGTATTGGTGCACGGGTGTTGGGCGTGACTCATGGGTGTATTAGGTGATAAATGTGGTTGCACTCACATGAAGGACAAGGGAGACTTAACAGGGGTTGGATACACAAGGGGAATCTAATAAACAAATGATCTTATATAACCTAATGAACTTAAACATAAACCATAAACATAGAAAATAAACTAAAACTTAAAACGCTGGGTCGAAAGACCCTGGATCGTGACAGTAAGACTTTGTGAGTTGCAGTTCTTGTGTTTGTGAAATCTGCGCGTTTGTTTAAAAGTTGATCCTATGTGCTGATTTTGTATAGTGGACAGTACCATGTGGAATAAAAGGAACAAATAGTACATAAGTGCATTAATGTGTTTATTGCTGAGCATCATCAGCGTTCTCATGTTTGGCCTGCCGTGCCCGTTGGGTGGAGGAGCCGCAATACACAGCACGAAGCACAGGCCAAGAAGGTGGCGTGGCAGCAATCATCCACACCAGTCTATCAGTCAACGAAAGCCCCAGACAGACTTTTAATTCATTTGAAAGCCTGATCCGCAGAAAGGAGGGGGGCTTGCCATTGTTGTTAACAGCCGGTGATGCAACCCTGCTCACAGCTGCTGCTCGGTGCTGTTGCGTTTTTAACTCCTCCACTGCTGACCAGTTTCCAGCTGTTTTTAACCAGAACTGTAAAAGTTTTTATGCAGCCAGACTGGGGAACTGAGCTCATGGTTTTATTCCACTTGTCAGACTGCCTTGGACACTGTGGCGCCATTAAAAACCAGACTGCCTAAAACTAAATCTGAGCCCTGGCTGAACGACATGATCCGAGCTGTCAGACGCGAGTGTCGTTGAGCTGAGCACAAGTCGAAAACGGACAAACTACAAGTGTCATTTCAGATGCTGAAGGACTTTTGGGGACAATATCAAAGAACTGTAAAAGATGCCAAAAGAAAACACTTATCTGACATTATTCTGTCAAACTGTCACAATCCCTATGTTTTATTTAAAACTATTAACTCTGTTCTTAGTGCACCACATATTGACTGTATCGAGCCCTCATCTGAAGCCTGTGAAAGTTTATTACACATTTTTATTGAGAATCAAATCTCTCCCCTTCTGCTCATGACCCATCAGTCTCTGCTTCCTGCGCTGCTGTCTTTAAAAGGTTTGAGCCCGGGTCGTTTTAAGCCTGCTGGGTCTCCAAACCATGCTGTTCCTCCTTGACTTTTAAAAGAGGCGTTACCTACAGTCGGACCTTTGGTTCTCGAGCTGGTAAACCACAGTTTGATGTCAGGTGTAGTCTCTAAAGATTTTAAACATGCAGTAGTCAATCCCCTGATTAAAAAAACTGCTCTTGATCCTACGGTTCTTGCAAATTACAGGCCTATCTCCAAACCACCTTTTCTTTCCAAAATTCTTGAAAAGTTATTTCACAGCCAATTAATGACCTTCCTGGAAAAGCAAAATGTGTCTGTGTGCATGGGTGTTGGACTTCCTCACTGGCAGAACTCAGGTGGTGAGGGTGGGTAGATGCGTCTCTAACAGCATCAGAATCAGAATCAGAATCAGAATACTTTATTCATCCCGAGGGAAATTAGGGGTTACAGCAGGCAGAACGCTAATGGCGCATGCGCACTTACAAAAGAACCTTCTGACCAAACCTTACACAAACATCACATTGGGCAGACATGTCAGAAGGTAGGCTGATAGGAAAAAACAACGAAAATACACTACATGAGGTAAGAGGAGGAGAAAAAAAACTCCACTCAGACTGAGCTCCTAGTGGGAGAACAGTTTGATAAAAGAAAAAACACCTCAGCACAAAAGCACATGACTATCAATACACCATAGAAACACGAGACAAGCAACAGGGGCGGGTAAAGGTGAGAGAGAGCCGGCGTAGACAGCGCATCCGGTCCTGCAGCATCTGTGCTGGTCCAGTTGACTGCTATCATCCCCGGTAGGGCACAAGCATCGAAGGCGTTGGAAAGGGAGGGGGATGAGTGAGTGCTTATCAGTGTAAGTGTGTGTGTGTGCGTGTCCAGAGTTCAGCTGAGACAGTGTCCTTCGCTCTATCAGGCTAAGTAAACAGTCTTCCAGCCAACCCAGGTGTCCTTCATGGGACGGGAAGAATAGTCATCACACAGTCGTTATCAGGGAGTTGTTTTGGTGGGCTCCAGCCTTGGGCCTGCAGCTGGGGCCGTGGTGTCCAAATGTAGAATATTGTTGATTTCTCCTTTGTGAGCAGCTCGAATTTAGCACTCTGAGACTGGTCTCTCGATCTCCCGTTGAAGAGCTGCGAGCCTCCCCATGATGGTATCAAACTTCTGTTCCGTGGTGTTGTCAGTCTTTTGATTCTGAGACCTCACAACTGCAGTGATCCGTTCCGCGATGTTTTCCAACAGTCGCTCAAGGGTCTCATTTTGAGCAGGCCTCTCTCTGATGTTTCCCCTCATACGCTCAATGGTGTTGTTTTGAGCCTTCACAGCAGCTGTAAGCGTCTCCAAGGTGTTAACCATATTACGTTCGTTGTGAGAGGTCGCACCTCGTCCCGTCGCTTCGAATCCAGCGGGCAGCCTTGTGGGGGTTTGAACAGCCGGTTCCACTCTCTTATTTCTCTGATAAACCAGGGCTAAGCCAACGCCGATCAGCATGAACCCTGTTATCATGGTTCCGAATAGGTAGATATCTTCAGCGTCCTCGATCGACAGTCCCGCCAGGCACACGGTCCTCCAGTTCTGCCACCCATCCATCGTGTAACCGGCAGGGAAAGTCCCTCCAGGGCACTCGGGCTCTCCCGAGCCCAGACTTCTCGTTGAGAAGAGGGTGTCAATAGCACTCAGAGACCAGTTGATCAAATCCATAATTCTCATCACCATCAACACAGAAGCACCTCAGGGATGTGTCCTCTCGCCACTGCTCTACTCCCTCTACACTTCAGACTGTGTGGCCACCCATGGCTCCAACACCATTGTGAAGTTTGCTGACGACACAGTGATGTTGGGCGCCATCTCCAACAACGATGAGGCGGCCTACATGGATGAAGTGAAGAATGTTATGCAGTACATTTGCATAACAGTACATTATGCAAATGTACTGTTAGGGTCCTAACCCCTAACAGTACATTTGCATAATGTCCTGTTTATAATCTTATAAACAGGACATTTGGATAATAACTGAAACTAGCACCACTGCACCACTCGCAGCCATTCCCCAACTCTCTGTGAATGGTACTCATGGTTTTTGATCAGTTGTTGTTGATCAATGGTCTTGACAATATGCGTACCAATGATCAAGGAACTGACCTCCCGGCCCATTCGTTCCTTCAGTGGTGCTAGTTTCAGTCATTATGCAAATGTCCTGTTTATAAGATTGGGGAAACCTGCAGTCAGCTGAGACTGAAGAAGTCACCTGGATGATGAAATGTTTCTCCCACTGAAAACGTTACATCCAGATGAACAGAATCAACCTTTTGGGGATTTACTTACCTTGATTATTGAGCATTTAACAAGAAATGCAATAGTTACATCTTTTGTACAGTAAAATAATAAATAACAATGTTTCACAGTTTAGACTAAAATTTCAATCATATATGCCACCTCTGTAATATTCTAGATATTTGTAATCGAGCGATATATAAATATTAAAAATATATAATATTTCATAAATGTGTAGGGGAATGGCTATTATTGTCATGGTCCTGGGTCTCCTGACCCAGCGTTTTTAGTTCTTTGTGATGTTTGTATTATTGTACTTGTGTGTGATTTATTCTATGGCTTCTAGTTTTGATCCCTTGCCCTTCATGTCTCTCTGTGTCCCCTCTGTTCTGTGTAATTGTGTGTCTTTGCATGTTTGAGTTTGTTTTCTGTCACTCTGCATTGTGCATTATGTTCTCATGGTTGGTTTTTTGTTACTCCCTCTAGTCTAGTCTCTTGTGTTCCCAGCTGAGTATTTCCCTGTGTATTTCGGTTCTTGGTCCTCTGCCTTATGGTTTATGTCTCTGTGTTTCTTAGTTGCTGTCTCCACTGTGTCAAGTTCGCGTCTCTGTGTGAAACTTCCTGTTTTATTTTGAAGGTCCGTGTCTTATGTGAATGCGTCCTGCTTTGCTTGTCTCGTCAGTCCTGATTTCTCCCAGCTGTGCCCTCCTTCTGTGTCTCATTCCCCTCGTTACTCCCCAGTGTATTTAAACCCTGTGTTTCTCTGAGTCAGTGTCACGTCGTCCCTCATGCTGTGTGTGATTCTCCCCGTGTCTCCTAGTATACTTTATGATTAGCTTTTCCCAGTTTAGTTTTGTTTTGCCTGTGTTCTATTTTCCAGCAATTAAAGCTGTGCTTTTGAGTTCAAGTTCTGTCCCCGTGAGTTTGCGTCCTCTACTGCCTGCCACACAGCCGAAACATGACAATTATATCTCCACAATGTAGTAGTATGTAGTAATAGTATGAAGCTAAGCGAACAAACTGATGCACTTCTGTGATGGTCTGCGGTGTATGCCATTCCGCCACTTGTTGAACTATCAGGGGATCTGTGGAAATACCTCCAGCAGAGATGATCTGGCCCAGATTGGCAACCTGCTCCAGGAACAAGCAGCATTTTGATGGCTTCAGTTTTAGGTTGGCTCCACACAATCTGATGAACACTTGCTCGAGCTGCTCCAGCATCTGGGTGCTATCCTGACCCAGGACAATGATGTCATTAAGGTACACTAAGCAGGTCTCCCACAGCAGCCCGGGCAGGACTCTGTTGATTTAGCCTTTGGAATCTGGCTGGTGCATTGCATAGTCCAAAAAGCATCACATTCCACTCGAACAATCCCTTACAATCCCTTACAGGTACAAAATGCAGGTGCTTTCTATTGCCAGTATCCTGATATCAGGTCTAGTGTACTGAAGTAGTTGGCAGTGGAAAGCGTGTCAAGGGTATCCTGGATGCATGGCAGGGGATAAGCGTCTTTAAGAGTGCGCTCATTTAGTGGTCTATAGTCCACACACAGTCTGAGACTGATCTTTCTTTTTCACCATAACAATTGGAGCAGCTAGCTATTGCTAGGCTGAGTTAGCCCAGTCGCAGGCTCTGCTGTACATGCTGGTCGGCCGCTATTTGTTTGTCTCCTGCCATCCTGCATGGCGGGTGCTTAACTGGTGGCACTGACATGGTCAAGATGTCATGCTGGACGACACTGGTGCAACCAAGGTCATTTGGGCCAGTGAGAAGACATCACCATAGGACCCCAGCAGGCCTGCTAGTCCCCAACGGGCAACGTGTGTCAAACCGGGGCTGCTCTCAGCATACAGGGCCTGCAAATGGCTTGGCACAAAAGCAGGGGCAGTGCTATCAAGCTTGAGGGCTGCCAAGACCCTTGGTGGGTAATTCGCCAACCCCTCCAGGACTTGCACAGGCTGCGCAACTCACTTTAAAGTAACAGCCCCAGGGTTAAAGACTCTGATCAGGATGCTAGAGAGTTTGCAAGGCTGCACAACTACGTGAGCCACCAGCACTTTGTGTTTCTCCACAAAACCCTTCATGGGGCTTTGTGGGGTGTATCAGTTCCCACTGTTACCCCTACTCCCCAAATACAGTGCAGTGGGCTCCAACAGTATACTCAGAACGAGCATCACATACACCTTGGGCTGCCATGAGAGTTTTTTTTATTTTTTTATTCCCTTTTAATTCCTGTCACGGGGCTGGGCAGCCTGTACTGAACAGAAACCCAGAGCGGAGACAGCTGATGATATAACAATTTATTAGGCTTAAGTTCAAAAAAGAAAACGTAGCAAAGACAAAAAAACAATAAGACGTGGAGTTTGGATGAGGCGTGGCCTGGGGAACGTGGCTAGGGCGAGGGAATGAGGCCTGAGATGCGGAGTGGAGCTGAGTAGGGAACAGTCACACTGAAGAGAGAAGAGAGTTAGGGAGGTAGTGGAGGCAGCTCTGAAGTGGCCAGTTGTAAGAGCAGCAATTCTTACTTGCAGTAGGGTACATGGAGTGTTGAGAGGGGGGTGATGAGAATCCAGGGGAGGCTGAGTGGCGTGGAAAGGCTGGCCTGAGATCCAGGGCTTCAGATGGAGTGTGATGGCAGGAGGGCAGGCAGGTGAGGCACAGAGAGATTTTCAGAATGATTGCTTGGTATCCTGAGTCCGGAGGTGGAGCGTGAGCCAAGGTGAATACAGCAACTGCAGCACAAGAGAGTCGTGTTAACAAGATAGATCACAGCAAGAACTTGAAGTATAAGGCCTGTTACCAACATGTGTTGATGACGAACTGGCAGTGAATGAACATCAACGTGTGGTTTAAATCCCTCTGGCTTGATTGCCTGCAATAGGCTCCAGGTGTGCAGGAGCTGGAGTTGGCCCTGCCCAGGGGCGGATCCCAGGTTAGTTCAGGAGCCTTATGGAAATTCCAGCCACCCACTGCAGACCATGACAATTCCTTTCTTTTCCATTTCTTCTTATTATCCAGACAGCTCACTTTTGCAGTCCTTCATAACTGGTACCAGTAGTGATGGCCAAATGAAGCTTTCCGAAGCACTGAAGCTTGTATTGAAAAACGGTTCATTACTCGAAGCTTTTCAACACAGTCCTCTCTGGTGACATCTGGTGGCGAATATTTAGAAGAGCAGCTTGAATCTGCAAAATAAAACGGACTGCTCAATCATCACTGCTCACTCAAGAGTGGAGTTCTCTCTGATATTGGGCCACCGTTCCGTTGCTTTGAACATGTAATTGGTTTTGTCTTCTCGATTGGGGGGCTGAAAAAATGTAATGCGTATCTGCGTAATACATTTTGATCAATAAACTTTCCCTATTTAAACATGCACTATGGTGTGGCCTTTCTTTGCTCATAACTCCTTGATGTTGGTAAATACAATAAGTGAGCAATATATATAATATACATATGAGAATGCACAGCACATTATGGAGTATGCCCCTGCTGTGAAGTCCTGCCTCCATCTACTTGTCATTTAATCACTGGACAGCTGGACAGGTTCATACAAAATATTAGATGAGGCCAATTGTCCTATACATATTTTTGACCTAGGGGTGGGATTGATTGTGAACTGGAAAGGGAAAATGCTTAGGAAGCGGAGTACGGCTGCATCGTCACTGATTTGTAGAATCATTTTGATTCGATACAGGATTCAATTTGATTGGAATCTGGAAAGTTTTGCCTCAGTCAGAAATATTACAATTCTGATCATTTAACAGTATATATCCATAATTTTGTATCTATTAAAAGAAAGCTGATACATGTGAGACTTAATTAGAGATGTAAACAGAGAGTTATGAAACCTGCAGCTGCAGAAGCCAGCGGGGAAAAAAAGAGGCAAACACAGCGCGGACCCGACGACGCACCAAAATCGGATTCTGGCGCATCGGGTCCGCGCTCTGTGTTTACGTTTGTATGCAGAATCCGTAAACCTGCTCCCAGGTACTGTTTTAGCTGTATGGTGTTTGACGACATGTTGTGAGGTTTAACCTGAGATGCTGGCGTTTCAGGCATAATAACGTTAATTTACAAATCGACACGGGATTTTAATGAATCAATATCACTTTATTCAATTTAGCATGGATTGTAATCAGAAAGGCGATAATCAAAACCCACCCCTAATCAAGAACTTGCAAAGTAAAAACATGATCTATGTCAGGTAGCCCTTTTGTTATTTACATTTAAAAAGAGGATTAGTGTTACTGTGCGCTGGCTGAGTCTGTTTCTTTTCTTAGAAATAGTTTCTCCTGCCCTGGAGAAAATCCACTTGCATGGAACAGAAGAGGCTGTGGAGTGCAGGAACTACACTGCAAGCTGGTAGATATGCAGGTATTCCTGGGTCCTGCAGACTATCACCTAAAAACAATAAACAAAATGATTTTCTAAACTGTAGCAATGTCATGTACGTATAGTGTCAAATACATTGTTGTAGTCTTCATTAGCTTTAATGCACATGGAAGTGTTCCTGAAGTCATATGCTGTAATGATATTTCCATTATGAAAACATGATTTTGGACATTTCAAGTTTTTCACTTCGGCAGATAAAATGAATTGAGCAAAATCAACTCAAAATATTCCCACACGCCAGAACGTCCTCTCTTCCTCGCTGGCTCCATATCTGTCAGTGGAACGATCACCTCGTCGCTATCTGTCACCATCAACACACTCCACGAATCCCGTGGATGATTCACTTCCTTATATCCGTTTGAATCAGGTACCGAAGCAGTTACGTGCGTAATGAAGCTTCGGACGTCACTGGTCACGTGACTTTTGCCAAACGAAGCAAGCCTCGACACAGTGCTTCTGAACCAGTGTGTTGTTTTTTTCGACACACGCTCCGGAGCGTCAGCTTCAAGCGGGCCATCACTAGGTACCAGTAAAATACACAGCATTGAGTCTGGTAGTCTTCCATGAATCATAAACCCTGTGAAGCAGAGTGCTAGAAGAGGAACTAGCCTTAAACTTAAACTGTTTTAAATGTGATCCAACCCTGAAGCTTTATTATCAGATAACTATGAATGAATTCATATATGTCACGGCTGCCGAGGCGAGCCGTGTGGTGTTGGAGGGAAAGAGGACCCAAAATGCAGGCAGTAGATTGATGATGCAAGTGACGTTTATTTCCAAGTGATGGAGTTACAGAACAGGCAGTGAGTACGGTGGCTGGGAAGTGCAAATCGCAACAAATTAAAAAACCGCAACAAAATACAAAAAGCCCACAACAAAATCCTAAACCAACCAACCAAAAATCCTGGCCACGCCCCCTCTCGTGACATCACGCTTGTGTCACTTCCGGTATTTCAGACAATCCCTTTCCGTCAAGGATTTTTAATTTGTTGCGATTTGCACTTCCCAGCCACCGTAAGTGAGGAATGACAAATGACTAAAGAAACCTAAACTGGGAAAACTAAATAACAAACCTGAGAACATACGACATAGGGTGAGGGCAGAGAGAGGAACGAAACACCTTGGAACACAGACGAGCCGACAACAAGCACAGACCGACACCCACTATATATACACACACAAACAAGGAGACCAGGTAATGACATACAGGTGGAAGCACAGCTGATTCTAATACACAAGACGACCTGAGGATACAAGCTGAACACAATGACAACAGACGGAGACCTTCAGAATAAAACAGGAAACCCAGAACACGAACAGGGCACAAGGGGAGGACACAGAATACCAAAATCAGAATAACTAGAACAGAGGAAAATAATCATAAAACACAAAACGCTGGGTCAACGGCCCAGCACCATGACAATATACTTCATGTGTCCTTACACTTATTGTGTCATTACTCATGTCAGAATTGTCCTCATATGATTCACTTTTTATACAGTAAAACAACGCGCTGTAATGCTCTCCTGACAGGGTTTTGTAGGCGGACTCAGGCGCAGACCAGGAGACCTTTGAAAAAGCTGACAGTGCGTTTATTTACAGTGATTTCACCAGGTGATAATATATACAAAGTGTTTGGGAGAGGGGTCCATGGCTCCAGGGTCCGAGGGGGAGGGGAAGGGTCCGAAAACACACTCCACTCTCTCAGCAACGATCCCCTTCCTTTTCCTCCAATGCTCCTCTCGCTCACTCGCTCACTCAACGATACAGGGACGGGTCCAGGGAAGATCTACAAACACAGAAAAATCTATTTAGTACAAGGTCGCACGAAGACTAATACTCTCAAACTTGCAGATCACAGAATAACTGACGCTGGTGGCTCAACGTTCCAGCAACGAGTAGCCAAAGAATCTGCTCTCAGCTCATTTTGAGTTATGAAGCAAACAGCATATTTATATCTGACATTCACACATTTTTTCTGTTCAAATTCTGGGCCTTGTTTAGGTCTTCCAGCCATGGCCCAACATTTATAAGCTACACAAGCTTCATCAAGGTACATGGCTACATGTTCTTTCCAGGTCTAATGTTAGGTTTCTTAAGCTTATATTGTTTATCAAACAGTGTACCACATTCATACAGAGCAGTCACTATATCATCATACATGGAGCAGAGTTCATGTTTATGCACAGCATTCTTACAGTTGACATCCTTGCACAAAACAGCTTCTTTGGGCAAAGAAATGTTGTTCAGACGTATATCGGTGTTACTATGATAAGCTAAGACGTCCCCTTCACCATATTGGTAGCAATATTAGCAATATTGTTTCCAGTTGTTGCTGGCATTTGTTCCACATTCACAGTAAAACCAAAAGGTATATGGTCTGACACAGTTACCTCATACCTAATAGTCATGTTTGCTAAAGCTGCATGTCCATCAGCTGTACAGATACAGTGGTCCAGCCATGATGTACTATGCCAGGCTTCACTTATGTATGTATAGCTGTCTGCAGGCAGTAACACTTTGGTAGACAGGATAAGATTATTATCTTCACAAAAGTGGGCTAAGTGGTTAGCAAACTGAGAACTGGTGTCTGTGAGATCAGCATTAAAATCACATAAATATACACAGAATAATAAAGCTACTATTATTCTGTGTATATTGTATACCAATACACCGGTCTACATCCAGTCTAATGGGCTATCACAGGGTCTTTTTTTGTCCTAAAGAAACTGTTGGACATTATGGGCAATGCTGGGCATCGTCTGCACACGGCCATAAAACACCAGAAGAGTCTGTTCAGTGACAGGTTGCTTCTCCCAAAGTCAAGGACCAACAGACTCAAAAAGTCCTTTGTCCCACACGCCATCAGACTGTTTAACTCCTCTCTGGAGGGGAAACAGGAGGACAAAGGAGGGGGAACAACTAAGCTGTAGTGCACTTTTCACTGTGCAATTTTTATTCTATATTCAGCGGTGCAATAGACTCAAAATAGTTGAAATGTGCAATTCCCTGATTATTCCTATTGTTGGATTTATATTTTATTATTGTCATTTGTATTGGGAAATATGTGCCTTTTGTTTAGATGAACTGCTGGACTTCCAGGCCAGCAGATTTTGGGAAGTCATTTATGGGGTCACAGTTTCACCCCACACGCACACGCACACACACACACACAGACAGTACTCTTTGTTCACATGTATATCTATATAAGATATCCTATGTTAATGAACCTATGCATATTCATGTAACCTCAATAAAGAGCAGTGTTACGAGGAAGCAGACAAGAGCAACTGGGGTCAAGCGAAGGAACGGCGCTTGTCATGGTTTTATCTAATCTAATGTTGGAGAGCATCTAAATTCTCCCTGCTGTCCTCCACGGTGTTGGGAAGGATTATGCAGATGTATTTAGGTGCCTATCAGGTTTTTTGGTCTAATCTGAGTGTTAAAACATGTTCAATTCTGAGCTAACATTCACTTTTTCCTCCAAGACTCTGGTGTCTAATGCCACCTCTCTGCTCACACTCAGCTCCCTCATAACTGTTCTAACTTTAATGTGATTTTGTAATGACTGCAGGCCCATCAGTGTGACTGTCACAGACGTCTGCTTATCTGTTTGGTCACATTCACACAGAGAAAGAAGCTCCTCACCTGTGCAGGTACACAAGGTGGAGGAGCCTCTGACCTTTACTGACCTCTGACCTTTACTGACCTCTGACCTCCTGTTGCAGGTGCGTGTGAGCTGCTGCTGTCTGCACCGACTGTTTCTGCAGGTGAGTTGATGGAGTGAAAACAATCAGTGAGACTCCAACAAGAACACAAATACACTTACTGTGTGTGTGTGTCTGTGTGTGTGTGCGTGCGTGTGTGTGTGTGTGTGTGTGTGTGTGTGTGTGTGTGTGCGTGTGTGTGTGTGTGTGTCCTCCAGTGTCTCTGTCTGTCAGTCCAAACCTTCAGCAGGTCTTCAGAGGATCTTTAGTGTCTCTGAGTTGTGTTGATGATGGACAGACAGCTGAAGGATGGACAGTGAAGAGGAGCAGAGGAGGACCCACTGAGGACTGTGGAGGCTTTGGGAGGCTTCTTGGTTCCTACGCTGTTGTGGCTGTTTGTCCTCCCAGTGAAACCTTCTGGTGTGAGGACTCCTCTGGACAGAAGAGTGACAACGTCTCCCTCAGTGTCCAATCAGACACTACAGGTGAGATGTTCCAGCTGTGTCTCTGTCTCTGTGTGACTCTGCTCTCATTAACTCTGTTTGTCTCTGATGGTCAGATAAAGATGTCATCCTGGAGATCCCTGCACTTCCTGTGAGGACAGGAAGTGATGTCATTCTGCGCTGCAGAAAGAGGACTGGTGACACGGTCGAAGCTTATTTCTTCACCAAAGGAAGTCGCCATGGTCCTAAACCAGAGCACATCATCACTAACATCATGCAGGCTGATGAAGGTCTCTACTGTTCTACTGAACAGGGTAGAAAGTCTCCTCAGAGCTCTCTGAGGGTCAGAGGTCAGAACACTGACATCACTTCCTGTTTAAAAAATGATGTAACAATGTGACCTGATAATGAACTGACTGAACCATCTTCATCATCTCTCCTCCAGATCCTCCCAAAATCATCCATCCTCCCCCTCCTCACTGTCCTCCCCCTCCTCACTGTCCTTCTCCAAGAACCTCCTCAAACTTTGCTCCTCCTCTTACTTATCCTCCTCTCCCAGCATCCACCTGTCCTCCTCCTCCTCCTCCCTCTCTCCTGGTCCCCATTGTTGCAGGTCTGGTTTCTGGGCTTCTCCTGGTTCTAGTTCTAGGTTTGGTTCTGTTCCTCTGCTGGAAACTTAAAGGTATGAAAGCTTTCACTCACCTGATATGAACAGTTGTAATCTGATTACTACAGTTATTAGCCATAGGGTGTTTAGACTCACCCATGAATTAAGTTTCCCATTGGACCTTCTGAAATAAATAATTAATTTTACTTCATTTCATACGAGCACTTATATGTTCAGCTGAAAACAGATCTGGTCAGACAGACATTTGTTTAATTTTCTGTGTTTTGTGTTGTTTTATTTTAATCATGTCAGTTTGTCTGATCTGTTTTTAATACCTTTGTAAATAACATTGTTCATCGAAAATAAAATAAATTTTTCTTACATGATGCAAAATGATGAGGAGAAAGAGGAAAAACTAAACAGGAGTTCTGTTCCTCTAAAAAGAAACAAGTTAAACATACCAAAGGTATCTTTCTATTATCTGGAATCACTTATCCCAACATTGCTGATCATAATAAGCAGTCACACAAAGCTGGTTATCAGCTCGCTAAGTTAGCTTGGGGTTTAACCTACAAATTCACAGGAAAGGGGCGGGGCTTGAGAATCTGATCAATCAAAAACGGTTATTTCATGGATCACATGATTGTTCTTCAAAATAAAAATGATCCCTATAGGGGTCACTTATAACAGAGAAATGATCAGATAGTGATCAAAATATAGAATAGAATAGAATAGAATAGAACAGCATTTAATTGTCATTGTAAAAATAGAAAAAATAAACAGAAATAAATACTAGAGTGATATATACAAAAACAAAGAAACGCACACAATGGAGGACTGTTTCTTTGAGACAGTTTAAAAGGACTTGGTCTGAATAGGGTCCATGCATGAGTGGCCTGAGTGATGAGGGTTAGTCAGACCACGGCTCAGATAGGTGGGTGGGCAGGAGGATAACAGTCTGAACTGCCCAGGGTGAGAAGCTGTTAGTGAGTCTGGAGGTGTGAAGTGCTGTATGTAAAGAACATAATAATATTAACCAGAAAAATGTCACATTCTTATAAAGTCAACTGAGATCAAAGGTGCAGAAACTGGTTAAACTGGTGATGTGTGACAGAGCTACAAAATAAAGATCTGAACAGCAGTGAATGTCTGAGCTCAGTACTGCTGCTGTTTGTTTCTAATGAACAGCTTCACATTGAACCTGTAAAACTTTAAACTGGATCCTAAGAATCTGTAGCTATGCCCAAATTTAAGGGTAGCATCCTTAAGATAACACATTTTTAGTCAATTACGTTACAGCAATGTAACGAAGGCTGTCCAAATTTGAAGGCTGCTCCAAATGTGCCCAACAAATGTGTCCTCCTTTTCCCCAGATTTGAAGGATTGGTTGGGTGTATCCTTCGTGCCCCACAATATCCCATAATTCATAGCGCGGCCAGGAAATTCCAGTTTCCAACAATAGCGGCAGCTACTTCATTTTAATATAACTTTTATTATTCTTTCTGGGTCACAAAATAAACTTTTAAGATATTTTCAGGCGAGAATGTAGCTGTGTAAACTTCAAATATCTGCTCAGTTTATTAAGATATCACATATTTGCAATAGTGCTCCGACGTTTTCCAAGACGCCTGTTACCCACCAGCTCGATACCTAGCCAGGGTGAGACGAGTGGACTGTGGTGTTATGGAGGTCACAACTGTGAAGAACCTGCAAAGAAGTGTCTGAGATGGATCATCTGCCTCTGCTGTGAGTCTCCTTCATATTACTTCAAATCTTCTCTTTAAACATTTCTCCAAAATTATTACCTCTGTATCCCAAAAGGTTGATTCTGTTCATCTGGATGTAGCGTTTTCAGGGGGAGAAATGTTTCATCAGTCATGGTCTCTGATCAAAGCCCGTTGATCAATAACCATGAATACCATTCACAGAGAGTTGGGGAATGGCTGCAATCACAGCATTGTAAGATGGCGAAAGATGTACCCTTAGGCCCCTCCTCGATTCAGAGATGGTCTTTCCCTTTTCATGTAAATGGCCTCCTTGACTCCACACTCAAACCAGCGTTCCTCCCTGTCCAGGATGTTACATCCTCATCATTGAAAGAGTGTCCACTGGCCTGTAGGTGTAAACAGACTGCAGAGTCCTGGCCTGACGAGGTAGCTCTTCTGTGTTGTGCCATCCACTTATTCAGAGGTTGTTTGGTTTCTGCAATGTATTCAATTCAATTCAATTTTATTTATATAGCACCTAATCACAACAACAGTCGCCTCAAGGCACTTTATATTGTAATGTAGACCCTATAATAATAGATACAGAGAAAAACCCAACAATCATATGACCCCTTATGGGCAAGCACTTTGGCAAAAGCGGGAAGGAAAAACTCCCTTTTAACAGGTTGAAACCTCCGGCAGAACCAGGCTCAGGGAGGGGCGGGGCCATCTGCTGCGACCGGTTGGGGTGAGAGAAAGAAGACAGGATAAAGACAATGTATAAATACTGGCATTCCTCCTGGCACTTAACAGTGTACACTATATTACTCTGTTTGTGTCGGGGGACCCGATCCTTTGGGTGGATCAGTTTTTGGCTACTAAATACTAGAGATGGCACGATACCACTTTTTTTGTCAGATACAATATCATAAATTTGAATATCTGCCGATACCGATATGAAACCGATATATAGTGTATCTTATAATCAATAAATAAATAATAAATAATTATGGAGTTCCACAGGGTTCGGTGCTAGGACCAATTCTGTTTACATTATACATGCTTCCCCTAGGCAGCATCATTAGAAGACATAGCATAAATTTACACTGCTATGCAGATGACACACAGCTCTATCTATCCATGAAGCCGGGTAACACACACCAATTAGTTATTAGTAACGCTGTGAGGAACCCTCCAGTCATTTTTGACCAGGACATGTCCTTCAACACACATATTAAACAAATATGTAAGACTGCTTTCTTCCATTTGCGCAACATCTCTAAAATTAGAAATATCCTGTCTCAGAGTGACGCTGAAAAACTAGTTCATGCATTTATTACTTCCAGGCTGGACGACTGTAATTCATTATTATCAGGATGTCCAAAAAACTCCCTGAAAAGCCTTCAACTAATCCAAAATGCTGCAGCAAGAGTCCTGACAGGGACTAAGCTCTAAAGAGAGAGCAGATTTCTCCTGTTTTGGCTTCCCTTCATTGGCTTCCTGTTAAATCCAGAATTAAAATCCTGCTCCTCACATACAAGGTCTTAAATAATCAGGCCCCATCTTATCTTAATGACCTTGTAGTACCATATCACCCTATTAGAGCACTTCGCTCTAATAGGCCTACTTGTTGTTCCTAAAGTATTTAAAAGTAGAATGGGAGGGAGAGCCTTCAGTTTTCAGGCCCCTCTTCTGTGGAACCAGCTTCCAGTTTGGATTCAGGAGACAGACACTATCTCTACTTTCTTTTTTTTTTTCTTTTTTTTTTTTTGTCCCGTTTGGATCTTTAGCCATCAGAATTGTTGTCTTGAGGCCAAGAAAGATGCCAAGCGGATTTATTTTACCAAGTGGATCATCATGGCCTTGCCATATTGGTCCATTTGATTGACCTTTATTATAATTATGAATTTATTTTATTTTCAGTTGCAAACGGGACAGACATGACTGTGGGATAGGACAGGGGGAAAGAATGAAAGAAAGAGGGGGAGAGAAAGAAAGAAAACCAAAGGGGAGCAGAGACGGTGAGAAGGGGGGGAAGAGAGAAAAAAAAAAAATAAAAAAAAAAAATAAAAACTCCTGGGTCACCTGTATGGAGAAAAAAAACCAGAGGAGACAGCAAACAACAAAGAGCAACATAATAGTGGGGAAAAAAAGCACCATCACAATAAACTAGCAAGCCATAGATATCAATAGTTACTAAATAATAAACGATATTGTGCAACACGCAAGATAGACAGCGCACAATGTGCTTTGAGGCAGCAGCCAAGAAAGCTGTAGTCCGCGTCTGTGAATACCCATGTGTACACCTGTGTGCATACCTGTGTGGATCAGCATGCTTGCATTCCAAAGGTTTCTCCATGTAATGATCTGCTAGGGAGTGTGGGGAGCCACAGCCCCGTCCTTTATGGTATCAAGCAGGTATGAAGGAGATCAAAACTCCAGACATCCAGAGGCCCCCAGAACACAAGAGACCAAGGAAGACCAACAGAGGGGCAGCCGCGCCACTGTCCCAGTAAGAGCTGAGGAGAGTCCCAGATGAGGGCTCATTCAGCAGCCGCGGATCAGAAGCCAGGGGGAGTTGCAGTGACGCGCCCGTGAGCTCCGCCGGCAGCCAGCTGTGCCTGAGTGACCGAGCCCCAGGCCGAGAGGCCGGGGGCACCCCACCTCCGAAATGGCCCGAGCGAGCCCCAATAAGCGGCCCCCAAGGAGTGAGCAGGTGTGTACCCGGACGCCCACCCCCAGATACAAAGAACCACCAACGCACCGACACCTGAGGGAGTCCGCCACCGGCAGGGGAAGTGGTGGTGGGTGGAGATAGGCCTCCAAACCTTGGAGGGCCCGAGATGTCCCCAGAGAGGTGGCGTCTGATACCCAACCTGACATATAGACACAAACATACAGGCACACACAGACACAAACATCCATTCCCACCCTCATGCTCTCATGTGCACTTCACACTCAACTGACGTGGAGACAGACATAAAGAGACGCTGTACACACAATCACACTCCCCAAGCGTACTCTACAAACCAGGTCTAGGTACCCTTGCCCCTGGAGGGGGGAACCGCACCCAGACCCAGGTGGTGTTACCCTTTTCCCTGCGGTGGGGAGAGGCAGACCGCCCCGACTCCGCAGCAGCAGGGAGGCCCCACACCCCAGACCGCAGCCGGACGGCCAACTCCTCCTAGCCCCCCCCCCCGCTCCAGCAGGCCGCAGAGAACGGGGGTGAGAGAAGACTCCAAACCTCCCTCCACCCGCTCATTGTAGTGTTGATGCATGTGTGTTCTAAGGTGCAATTAAAACCCAGGAGGGCATGGAGCTACCTGCCAGAGAGCAGCAGGTAAGCGCACAGCCCCTCCTGTTAGCCCTCAATTTCTACGTGTATTTAAAATTGAGAGGTGGGCAACGATGCCAGGGGTGAGGTATACACCCTGATGGTGATTTGGACTCCGTGATTGTGCCCACCCCCAAGATCCTATATGTATGTGTTATGAGGGTGTGAGTAATGTGAATGTCTAAGTTGTGGGATAAAATTGAGGCAGAGGCAGTCAGAAGGGGACGGGGGGGGGGGGGGGGGTAGCCTCCTCTGCACCCTGGTCTGGTGACATACCCCTACTCCAAGGCCCTGCATGTGTGGGTGGTTGTGGTGGAGCGGGAGGAGGGAGGCAGCTGGAGATGGGGAGGGAAGGAAGGGAGGGGCAGGTGACCCCTCCCTGGGGCCAGCTCCCCCACTGACCCCAGTAGGCACTCCCATACTCCGCGACCCGCCAGGGAAAGGGGGCCCAGGCCCATCCAGACCGGGGCCCAGCGCAGCAGCGCCCCCCGGCCCCACAGAGCCCGGGACAGTCCACCCAACCCCACCACAGAGAAAACTGCACCCACCCCACCATCCACTCGTCTTCCAGACTACATGAGACAATAGACGCCCAGGCTGAGATCTTCCTCCACCTCTCCTGTATCTCCCCCTCCTGCAGAGAGTTCCTGAGGAGAGGAAAGCTCCTGCAAGGTGTGACAATCTCCCCCACCGGTTGAAGAGCCCCACAGGCGGCTCGACACACCGGCGGCACCCTGCGCCAGGGATGGGCCCCCATGCACCCACCTGCCCACAACCCCGGCAACACACAAACCAGGACCCAAGGCCCCGAGGCCCGGCCAGGGCCCCGGCCCAGAGACGGAGCACCCCCAGACCCTCACGCCCATCCCGGACCCACCCAGGGGCAGACAGGCTACCAGGTCAGTAACCCACGTCCATCATCACAGACCCTCCCCTAGCCCCGCTGCACGCAGCCACGAGGAAATAGTCAGAAAAGAGCCCCCAACCGGACATGACCGCTACCCCGGGTTGAGCCCCCCAAGGAAGATGCCTCCGGGGAACCCCCCGACGCCCTAAGCCTGTCCCTGCCCCCACACCAATCACAACATTGAAGGCGGGACCAAACTATGACCCCCCACCCCCACTAGGTGATGGAGCCGATCAAAGGAGCCCAGAGCAATTGATCTGATGTGGTGGCCGAGGCTGTATCAAGACTAATGTAATCTAATAGATAATTTCTATATTGGTTAGAATTAAGATTATTTTTATTTTTCCAGTTCATGAGGACTGTTTTCTTGGCTATGCATAGGGCAGTGAAGATCATATGGGCTATATTCTTTTCTGAAGTGACATTATCTAAGCTGCCCAGTAAACACACTAAGGGGGAAGTTGGAATGTTACATTTCAGACACTTTGATAAGTCTTCACATATCTCGCGCCAAAACTTCTGCACTGGTGGACAGAACCAAAGAGCGTGGATGTAATTGTCTGGTGTATTGCTTTGACAGTGTGAGCAGTTGTTGGTAGACGTAAAGCCCATCTTGAACATCCGATGACCTGTATAGTGCACTCTATGTAGTATTTTGTATTGTATTAATTGCAGACTGGGATTTTTAATCAATTTAAAAGTTTTTAAGCATGCCTGAGACCAGAAGTTTTGGTCTAAGCTGACTGATAGATCTGCTTCCCACTTTGCAATAGGAAGGGATATTGATTCATCTAATTTAGAAAGTGTTCTGTATATTTTAGATACTAATTTGGGGGATTTAAGAGTAAGGAAATGTTCCGCACTTGGTGGTGTTTGTAATTCAACTTGACTGAGGTTAAATTTCTTTTTTATTATGGATTTAATTTGTTGATATTCCAAAAAAATTTTCTTGTTGATCCCATATTGTGCAACTAGTCTGTCAAATGGGATAAATTCTGTTCCCTCTAATATATGTTCTAAGTATTTAATTCCTTTACAACTCCATTCTGGGAAATTAATCATATTATTGTTTTGTAATATGTCAGGGTTATTCCAGATAGGTGTACGTTTGCATGGGATTAGTGAAGACTCCGTTATTTTTAGAAACTCCCACCATGCTGTCAGAGAGAAGCTGATGTTGATACTTTTAAAGCATTCATGTCGTTGGATGTTTGAGCTAATAAATGGTAGGTCTGAAATCTCTAGATCCTTGCATAGTGCCTGTTCAACATCTAGCCAGGGCTCAACTAAGAAGGTATGTTTTAACCATTCTGAGATGAACTGAAGCCTGTTGGCTAAGAAGTATTGGTGAAAATTAGGCAGATCTAATCCTCCTCTATCCTTGGTTCTTTGTAGCGTTTTTAAGCTGATACGCGGGGGTTTATCTTTCCAAAGGAATTTGGAAATATATGAATCCAGAGATCTGAACCAATCTTGTGATGGTTTGTTAGGGATCATCAAAGATAAGTAATTTATTTTTGGCAAGATCATCATTTTTATAGTGGCGACCCTTCCCATGAGTGATATGGGTAAAGATTTCCATCTAGTCAGATCGCCTTCTACTTTCTTTAGAAGTGGGATGTGGTTTAATTTAGTTAAGTCTGAAAGCTTAGGAGAAACATTAATACCTAAATATTTAATATTTCCTGATTACAGTGGGGCAGAGGAAGAATTATGGAAGGAGCAGTTAATGGGGAGAACTGTAGATTTTGGCCAGTTAATTGAATAATCTGAAACTCTTGAAAACCAGTTTATTAGAGTAATTACCTCTGAGAGGTTGGTTTGTGTGTTTTGCAGAAAAAGCAACACATCATCCGCATAGAGACTGATTTTATGTTCTATGTTCTTACATTTTATGCCCTTAATTGTTGTAGCCTGTCTAAATGCTGCTGCTAGAGGTTCGATAAAAATTGCAAAAAGTGAAGGGGAGAGTGGGCATCCCTGTCTGGTGCCCCTCAGGAGACAGAAGCTGGAGGATGTCTGGTCATTTGTTCTGATACGAGCTGTTGGGGAATTGTATAATATTCTTATCCAGTTTATGAAAGAGTTTCCAAAACCAAATTTGTGTAAAGTTGCGAATAAAAATTTCCAGTTAACTCTGTCAAATGCTTTTTCTGCATCTAGAGATAATATTATGGCTTCGATGTTTTTATCGTATGAGTAGTCTATTAAATTAAGTAATCTACGAGTGTTTGTTGAGGAGTGCCGACCTTTTATGAAACCAGTTTGGTCAGGATGAATTAAGAGGGGGGTTATTTTCTCTAATCTCTTTGAGAGAGCTTTGCAGATTATTTTAAGGTCTACATTTGAAAGAGAAATTGGACGATAGCTTGAGGGAAATAA
Organism: Copadichromis virginalis; assembly: GCF_057382275.1. NCBI lineage: Eukaryota > Metazoa > Chordata > Actinopteri > Cichliformes > Cichlidae > Copadichromis > Copadichromis virginalis. The sequence continues at coordinate 1,831,353 of NC_140620.1, forward strand.
AGGGTCTTTGCCTGGTTTTAGCAGGAGACTAATGTTGGCAGAGTTCATATTTGGTGGTAGTCTGCCCTTTTCCTCGATTTCCTGCAACATGCCGTGGAATACTGGTGCCAGAATTGTCCAGAATTCTTTGTAGAATTCTGCAGGGAAGCCGTCTGGACCTGGAGCCTTATTATTGGGCATACTTATCAGGGCTTCCTGGAATTCACTTGGCGTCAGTGGCGAATCCAGTTCCATTGCTTGACTGTCTAGTAATTTTGGGAGAGTTACGTTGTCAAGAAACCGATCAATTTCATTTTTAGATGGGTTTATTTGTGGTGAGTATAAAGTTTCATAGAAATCCCTAAAAATTTTGTTTATTCTTCCAGGATCATATATTGTGTTCCCCGATAAATCTTTAGCAGCACATATAGTTGTTTTTTCTTTCTTTATTTTTAACTGGTTAGCTAGAAATCGACCTGATTTGTTACTGTGTTCAAAATTCTGCAAGCGAAGTCTTTGTATAAGGAATTGTGTGTTTTTTTTTTATTTTTATTTTTTTATTAATAGTTTCATTTAATTCTAGTTTTGTTTTGCATATTTTGTTCAATGTTTCCTGATCTTGGTGGGACGCGTAGGCTTCTTCTAGTGATTTGATGGTTTTTTCTAATTCCTGAATATTTTTGTTTTCTTCTTTCTTTTTGTGTGATGAGAAAGAAATTATTTTACCTCTCATCACAGCTTTCCCTGCTTCCCATAGAACAGAAGCAGATATTCCGGGAGTGTCATTAAAGTCTAAATATGAAGTCCATTCCTTTTTAAAATATTTAATAAAGTCTTCATCTTTAAGCAGTGATGTATTAAATCTCCAGTTTTTTCTTGGCGTAGTATTATTCTTGTGCATTAGTTTTAAAGATACAGGAGCATGATCGCTGACAGCTATAGGATGAATCTCAGTGTCTGAAATGTCGCTCAGCAGTGAGCTGCTGACCAAAAAATAATCCAGACGAGAGTGAGAGTGATGAACATGCGAGAAAAAAGTATATTCCTTACTGGTGGGGTGAAGAGAGCGCCATGCATCGCAAAGACCAAAGTCGTTCATATACTGTTTGATTATATTTGTGGACTGCCAATTACGCTGAGTTCCTGTTGTGTTGAGCCTATCCATTTCTTCATTTAGTCCAAGGTTGAGGTCACCGCCAAGAATGAGTGCGCAATCGAGGTGTTCAGAGAGTGCACTAAAAAATCCGTGGAAGAATGAGGGTTCATCAACATTTGGACCATATATACTTACAATACATAGCTTTTTGTTCAATATTGATAGTTTAATAATTAGAAATCTACCCTCTGGATCTATAACTGTATCGAGTACTGTAAAATTAACATTTTTATGTATTAAAATTGCTACTCCCCGTTGTCTAGAATTATAACAGGCTGCAAACACGTTAGGAAACTCAGGGCCCTGTTTCAGGAAGCCGGTTTAGTGGAAAAACTGAGTAAGTATACCCTGAGTTAACGAAAACTCTGGGTTTTCGGTTTCACAAAGCGAGTTCAGATGAAGCCTCAGTGAGTCACTATGACGACACACTCCGTGAAGCTAACCTGCCCCCTAGCAGGTTTACTACAACTAACCCTGACTGTCTCCGCCCCTTTGTCGGAAACCTGACAGTAGGAAGTGTCGGACATGGCGTGCCACTTCCTTGAAGAGCCAGTAGATCGTGAAGCCCAAATTCGCCGCAGAGCTCACCGCCGGGAGAGAGTGATCAGAGCGCGTTTGGACATTTTATCATTTCCTGATGATTTTCTGTGTGAACGTTACCGTTTCTCAGCACAATCTATAATTTATTTGGATAACATCCTCAGGCCATATATTACGCATGTGACACATCGCGGACATGCTCTCAGTTCATTACATATTATTTGTATTGCACTTCGGTTTCTTGCAAACGGGAGCTTTCTGTATAATATTGGTGACGCTGAGCACGTTCCCAAGGCTACCGTCTGTCGGGCAGTCAGGAATGTTACAGTTGCACTGAAACGTCTCCTGTACTCGTCTGTGGTGTTCCCCGGTCACAGACCCACAAGATTTATCAAAGAGGGATGCCACAAAATTGCAGGTATCAGGATGAACAAAACTTAATTCATGATGTGGTGATACTTGAACTACTACTTAAATTTTACATTTATTTTCACGGTTCCCAGGCGTGATTGGCTGTACAGATGGCACTCACATTCCAATCATTGCTCCTTCAGTAAATGAAGGAGACTATGTGAACAGGAAGTCTTTCCACAGCATTAATGTGCAGGTACATAGTTCCCTGTAGCATTTCAAACTAACAAATTATTTCATCATAGTAATGGATGCTAATTTGTGTTCTCTGCACTGTGAAGATCATATGTGATGCTGCCAACATTATCACAAATGTGGAAGCCAAGTGGCCAGGCTCTGTCCATGACTCACAAATATTCCGTGAATGTACACTGAGCACAAAATTTGGACATGGTGAGTTGAGAATACTTTAAAATATATAAAGACCAATTGCTTCAGGGACATTTGAACTGAAGTGTACCCTTCTGTCTTAGGAGAGTTCACTGGCTACTTGCTTGGTGATAGGGGGTATCCATGTTTACCCTATTTGCTTACCCCTTACCCTGACCCTGAACCGGGCCCACAGCAGCGATATAATCTGGCTAATTGCAGGACAAGAGCCAGAATTGAAATGACTATCGGAATGCTTAAGGCCCGGTTCCAGTGCCTGCAAAGACTCAGGGTCACCCCAGAAAGGGCATGTGACATTATTGTGGCATGTGTGATTCTTCACAACATTGCCACAATTAGAGGAGAACACTGTCCTTCTGAACCAAACATCAGCAGTGATCCAAACCATGAACATCCTGACCCTCCCACGGACATACAAGATGGAAGCGCAGTCAGAGACACCATATGTCACAATCATTTCTTTTGACCCATCACCTCAACATGTTGAAAGAAGAATAAACAGATTTTTTGTTCAACTGGCTTTATTGGTCGCCTGTGTTTCCTGTACACAAAGTATTAAAAGATGTACACCTCATAAAGTGTCTCTGTTGCTTCCTCCTCTGTAACAGCTGTCAATGTTTCTTCATTATTTTCCTGTAGTAAAGAAATAAACAACATTGCTGTTCTACTGTACACTCATATAATCTGTGGAGTATTACTCACAACTGCATGTTGGTCTGGCTCAACAGGAGGCTGCACCAGATGCAGTACACCATCACCATCAACTGATAGAATATGAGGTTTATACAGGTCACTTATAACTTACAAGGGACCAAATGGCAATTAACAAACATACCAATCACCTTACACTTCATTGTCATTATGCTCTCAAAGACAACCAAGACTGAGGGAAGGCAAAATCAGTAGGAAAATAACTTCACTACAAAATAATCCATTATGGTAAAGAGTTTATCAAATGAATGAGTAGCACTGCAAAGGTGACTGTGAAGAAAGGATGTATGCACATCATGTATTATTTTGAATTTACCTCTTATGTAGGCACTTGTGTCTTGCGGGGTTATTGACTCAGAGGATGTCCCCGCAGAGATGCCTTCGGCCACAGGGCGCCCACTGTTTTGGCTGAGGGCCAACTGCTCAGCCTCTGTGAGTGGTGGTGGTGGAGGACCCCCACCTGTTTTTCGGGCCTCCGCTTTTTTTCTGTTGGCTATAACGGGCCACATTTGAGCATACAGAGTAAGCAAATATGTACTTGTAATGTGCTCAGATAATTTCAATAAGTGCTTACAGAAAGAAAATTAATGTAGCCTCTAACTGCAATTGATTTACATCGGACAAACAGACCAAGCACTATGGCTCATAATACAATTACACCTTACCTGTTTGGACTATATTTTTATATTTCATTTTTACTTGCTGCCAGGCACGTTTGGGGCCTGTTGGGTTGCACCTGCGCTCACATCACATCACAAAATAAAATGTATAAAATAACAAATAAAATAACATATGATAAAATAACGTGTTAAATGGGTGGAAATCCCTCGATCAATGTTTAAATTAACACTCACGCATTGACTCTGTCGGCTATGTTTTGCCATGCATGCTCTCTTTCTTTTGCAGCTGAGGCTGTGTTACTTTTTTCCGCGGAATTTGCATGTTATCGGCATATGCTGCCATCAGAATTTCGGCCTCAAGCGCTGTGAAATACATTGACCGCGCCTTCTTTCCCTCCGTCTCCATGGTGAATCGCTTAATCTGTGCTCCGCTTATCAGGGCTTTATGTATCCTCGTCCGCGTGCTTCACTTGGGGTTAAAGCAACTCCGCGTTGACTGAACTAATTGTTATCAGCCTTTCTGAAACCAAATATTCCGAGTTGGACAGTTCGGGGTTACTCAACAATGAGTATCGTTTTTCACTCTGAGTTTTCTAAACCGGCTTCCTGAAACAGGGCCCAGGTGTTTTAAGTTCGTTTAAACCTGTGACAGGTCTGTGAGTTTCTTGTAATAAAACAACATCTGCCTGTAGTTTTTTAAGTTGGTTAAATATCTTTAACCTCTTTCCTCTGGTGCCAGCTCCATTTACATTCCAGGTGACAAGCCTCAGAATGCCCATAATTGTGTGTGTATGTCTAATGATGTACGCTGGGTGTTTCGTTTAGACAGGTGGAGAGAGTGTGGAAACATCCCTTGTTTGTAAATAGAAAGAGAGAGAGAGAAAAAAAAGTGTGGTGAGAGGCTCCATAAGTCTGACTATGTGTGTGAATATTCACTAATATGAACAAGCGTGGCTTGCTTATGTGTCCTGCAAGTCTGTGCGTGCTGTGAGGCTGTTGTAAATGTGCTGCCGTTGAGCTGATGTGTTTGCGTGATCGTGGTGTGAAAATATGGAGAAATAGAGGGTGTTGTTTGTAGGTGAGTGGGGAAGTAGGTGACCACAGCAGTGAAAGACAAGAGAAAGAAAGAAACCACATGAACTGTGAGCAACAACAAAAAAAAAAAGAAACGAAACGGAAACATTCCAATTAAAGCAATGACGGAGGGTGACGGTGTTATATCTGCTATGACATCATATTGATATTACTAGCTTAAACTCATGTTAAAGGAGAAAGTGTGAATGAATAAGAAAAGAGTGTAGCGGGTTCTTATCTGGAGTGCAGTCAGTATAACCACGGTGTGGTGCCGGGGTCGCGGTAGAGCTGTCCGTCCACGTAGAGCTGGTCCACAGCGATGACAGCACGGGAGCCTTTCTGGATGAAGCTACGTCGAACTGGGAACAGGACCTTGCGTCGTTCCAGGATCTCTTTGGGGAACTGGTCGTTCACGCTGAAGTCCGTTCCTTTCAGCTCTCTGCCGCGACTCTTCACCTGTTCCTTCTGTTTGAATTGCCCGAATTTGGCCACAATAGGCCGTGGTCTCCCGGTCCGCGATCGCACGCCCCCCAAGCGATGTACTCTATCGAAGTCGATGTTCTTTACGGTGTCCTCCGGCAGCTTCAGGTGGATTTTGATGAAGCTTTTCACCGTTGCCTCCGCGTCCTCTCCGGTAGATTCTGGAATACCAGAGAACACAAGATTATCTCTCATGCTACGGGCTTGTAGATCGATAACGGACTCTTTTATTTTTTTATTTTCAATGTTTAGCTGGGTCACGTTATCGGTGAGAGATTTGACCGACTCCCGTAGCGTGGCATTTTCAGCGGCAAGCGTTTCCACCTGCTGCTGGCTGAATTCCAGGGATTCTCTCAGAGATTTAAATTCCCGGTGTAAAATCTCCACCAGGGACAGCCTCGCATCGAAACTGGACAATCGCTTGTTGATTGACTCCAGGATGTCTGCGATGTCTTTGCCGGCAGGCGATGTTGTACCGGGGGAGTCTGCTGGGTGACATCTCTTCGATGACGGCGTCTCAATTTTGGTCGGGGAGGATGTACTCTGGGCCTTCTTCATTACTAAATCTTGAAAACAGCGGTCGATGTAATCTTGGAGAGCGTCTAAACTCTCCCCGTTGTCCTCCAGGGTGTTAGAGATGATAAAACAGATGTTGTTAGTTATATGACAATTGATTAGTATATTTGGTAATACTGAAGCTTGAAAAACCTTTGTTAAACTCTATGCTACCATTTGCTTTTTTTTTTTTAAATTCCGCCAAATCTCCGGCGTCTGACGTCACCTACAACATGGGTCGCTTACCTTACTCGTCACTTTCGTCACTTCCGTCACTTACCGTCGTCACTATCTCTACTTTCAAGATTAGGCTTAAAACTTTGCTTTTTGCTAAAGCATATAGTTAGGGCTGGACCAGGTGACCCTGAATCCTCCCTTAGTTATGCTGCAATAGACGTAGGCTGCCGGGGATTCCCACGATGCATTGAGTTTTTCCTTTCCAGTCACCTTTCTCACTCAGTATGCGTTAATAGACCTCTCTGCATTGAATCATATCTGTTATTAACCTCTGTCTCTCTTCCACATCATGTCTTTATCCTGTCTTCCTTCTCTCACACCAACCGGTCGCAGCAGATGGCCCCGCCCCTCCCTGAGCCTGGTTCTGCTGGAGGTTTCTTCCTGTTAAAAGGGAGTTTTTCCTTCCCACTGTCGCCAAAGTGCTGCTCATAGGGGGTCAAATGATTGTTGAGTTTTTCTCTGTACCTATGAAGTGCCTTGAGGTGACGTTTGTTGTGATTTGGCGCTATATAAATAAAATTCAATTGAATTGAATTGAATTTTGTATAAGTTCATACTCATGTTTTACTACAAAGTACTACTAGTGACACATACAGGATTGTTACGGGTTTTTGCTTAGGCAGTGGTTACCCTTCTTGTAATGTTCTTATTCCTCTGAATAAAACATCATGAATGGCACATTGTGCTGATGTAACAGGTGTATTGAAAAATAATTTATATTTCACCAAAGATCCATCCTGCAGTGTTATCTTGCTTTGTCAGTATTGGTTATGTATATGTTTATTTTCTGTATTTATATTTTGGGAGCTTTTATTTTGTTTGTGTGACCTTTGACTTCCCACGAAGTCACTTCCTGTAGCTGCGCGCTATTTTCCTCAGTCGCCTAGAGGCCCCACTGAGGAGAGGTGAGCGTACGCTAGTGTTCTCAGTTACAGAGCGAATAAACACAGTTAAAGTAACTAAAAGTAATTCAAACACTGCTCGTTCCCTTTGTGCATTTTGTCTCATAGTTCTGTTAGATGTTTTAGTGTGAATTATTGTTTCTCTGTCGAGTACAGCACTTTATTGTAACATGCTAGTTAGCATGTCTCAGATGAGAGCATAGGAGCATGCACGTGACTTCTCATGTGGTCCGCTATCCTTCTCTCTCCCTTGAAGGTGTTCATGCAGAAGTCCAGTAAAGTGAAGTTGCTGTACTGTTTTGTTTTTATTTTAAACAGGTATGTGAGCTCCCTCTTTTATTTTTGTGTCATGTGAACTGGTTATATCTTCTGTTTGTTTGTGATTCATGTTCACTGTTTCAACTTACTGTAAATATGTAAAATTGCCACTGGTAAATGAAGTCTCCCTAAAGTATAATTTTGTTGATGAGGTAATTGTCACTATATGTTCACGATGCAGTGCATTTTTGTTTGTTATATATGAATATAAATACATTTTAGCAGTATTATTTGGTAATTGGATTCGTTGTAATGTTGCAGCTCAGTCGCCTAGAGGCCCCGCTGAGGAGAGGTGTTCATGCAGAAGTCCAGTAAAGTGAAGTTGCTGTACTGTTTTGTTTTTATTTTAAACAGTTCTGGGAGAATAAATCCACTCAGCTGGCAAAGTGAGAGCTGACTCCTCTGGTCATTCGCACAACACAACGCAGAGAACTAACGGCAATAAGAGTTTAAGGCCAGACCGGCTACACTAGCTTTAGCTAGCTGTTTATTTTCTCTTGCACTCACTCACTCCTTCTTTGTGTTATTGATTTCTAAGTGCCCCCCTGTGGGTAGCTTCCTCACTAGCAACTATTATTACACTTCTCTCCTGGATCACTGGAGCTTTCTTTAGGTGCATTTGCAGCTTTGACAAATGATCAACATTCAATGATTTTTGATCAGTGGTCTTTGGTCAGTCGTTGTTACACAATGGTGATGATAATTTGCATATTAATGATGTTAAACTGAACTTCCAGCCCATTGTTCCTTTAGTGGTGCAATTTCAGTTATTATGTAGATGTACTGATTATGAGGGAAACCTGCAGTTAGTTGAGACTGAAGGAGTCACTTGGATGAGTGACGAAACGTTTCTCCCACTGAAAACGTCAGGATGAAAAGAATCAACTTTTTGGCATTTACTTACCTGGATGATTGAGCATGCATCAAGATATTATCTGTGTTTCCACCACTGGATGGCACTATGAATTATTGTGGGAACAGCAGCCAATCACTGCAGTCTGAATGGTTCTCTTTGGTCATGTGATCATTTGATCTCTGATCAGTGTGTTCTTCAGTTTCAGGCCTGTTTCTGCTGACTGCTGCAGGTGAGCTGATGTTATTACACCTGTCTGTCCTCATCATGACCTCTGACCTTTAGTGACCCTCAGTGACCTCTGTCCTCCTGTTACAGGTGCGTGTGTGCTGCTGCTGTCTGCTCTGACTGTTTCTGCAGGTGAGTTAAAGGTACTAAAACTCTGTCACCTGGAAACAGTTCTGCAGCTTTGATCTTTTTATCAAACCTCATTTTATTCTTCTCACCCATCTTTTGTGAGTGTTCGCTGGCAAGGGTGTAACTCTCTTGGAGGTTTTGGCGAAGACCTTTAACATAGTCAGAGTAAGACTTTGGACTGGTTTTGCCCGGGTGAGTACCCAGGACAAGATCAAAAGGCAACCTCGGCTGTCTGCCAAACATAAGTTCGTATGGACAGTACCCTGTTGTGTCATTTTGTGTACAGTTGTAGGCATGTGTTAATGGCCTAACAAAGTCTTTCCAATGGTACTTGTCTTTGTCCTCCAGTGTGCCTAACATGTCTAAGAGAGTCCTATTGTACCTTTCCACCGGGTTTCCTCGTGGATGATAGGGCGTTTTGTGAATTTTGCTTGTCCCAATCAATGTGCAGAGCTCTTTCACAAGCTTAGATTCAAAATCTCTGCCTTGGTCACTAAGCAGACGGCTAGGGATACCATAGGGGATGATAAGGTGATCCCAAAGAGCCCTGGCTATTGTCTTAGCCTTTTGATCTTTTGTCAGGACCACGACTGCAAATTTTGTGAAATGGTCTGTCAATACTAACATATTTCTGCTGTCTCGACTATCGGGCTCAATACACAAGTAATCAATGCACACTAGCTCAAGAGGGTAAGTTGCCTGGATATTCTGTAGTGGAGCAGCCTTTTGGGGAAGGGCCTTCCTCATGGGACAACGTGAGCATTTCTTACACTTCTCTTCAATGGACTGAGCCATTCATGGCCAGTAGAACCTTGCCCGAGTGAGATGTAAGGCACGCTCAAACCCGAGGTGACCAACGTCGTCATGTACACATTGCAGGGCTCTGTCGCGGTACTTTTGGGGCAGTACTAACTGGTACACAAGGGAATCTCTGTCATTGAATTTCCTGTAAAGCACGCCATTATTGAGCTCGAGTTTGTTCCATCATTTCAGAAGGAGTTTAACATCTGACGATTCAAGATTTGCTTTGGGGCTGGGTTTCAAGCCTCTTCCCAACAGGGCTATAACACGAGTGAGAGAAGGATCATCCTTTTGTGCAGCGCACCAATCAGCATCTGTCATTGAGGGTAAGATGTCTTCTCCATAAGCCTCAGTGACTGAGCTGGGGTCAATAGCAAGACTCTTGACAACTGAGAGGGTTTCTGAAAGGCATGACACCGAGTGACGCTGACACAAGGCAGAAAACGTTTCATGGTCAAGATTGTTTGGCATGTTAATGAGACGTTCTTTCATGTCATCAATACGAGCTTTTTCTTTGACAAATGCCTCATCTTCATGAGGAGGCTCTTGGGGCCGCCGTGACAACCCATCAGCATCTTCGTTTGCTTGACCTGCCCTGTACTTAATATTGAAATTGTAAGTAGACAAGGCAGCCAACCACCTGTGTCCTGCCGCATCTAATTTCGCAGTTGTCAAAACACAAGTTAGCGGGTTATTGTCAGTCAGGACTGTGAAGCTAGAACCATAAAGGTAGTCATTGAACTTTTCACACACAGCCCACTTGAGGGCTAAGAATTCAAGTGTGTGTGGGATAGTTCTGTTCATTCTTAGAAAGAGTGCTAGCGTAAGCAACTGCTCTCAGCCTCCCCTCTTGCTCCTGATAGAGCGCAGCTCCCAGCCCATCTCGACAAGCATCCGTGTGCAATACATAGGGGAGTTGTGGGTTGGCAAAAGCAGGAATTGGTGCAGAAGTCAGCTTTTCGATTATTGTTCGGAACGAGGTTTCACACTCATGAGTCCATTGTTCCCCGAGAGGCTGAGTGGGACTGTAAGAAAGTCTGGGCGGTTCTCTCTTGTAACTCTTGCCTCTCTTCTTCGGTGGCCGGTAACCGGCAGTGAGACGATTCAACGGTTTGGCTATCTTGGAGTACCCTTCAACGAAACGCCTATAGTATCCAGCGAAGCCTAAAAACATTTAAGCTCTTTGAAATTGGATGGACGCGGCCAACATTTCAGAGCAGAGATCTTTTCGGGATTGGTGTGGACTCCGTGAGCATCCACAACATGCCCTAAATACTTCACAGATGTTTTGAAGAAGTGGCATTTTTCTGGGGATAATTTAAGACCGTAGTCTCTCAAGCGAGTAAGAACTTTCATTAGCCTGGATTCGTGCTCTTCTAATGTGTCTGAGAACACAATCAGGTCGTCTAAAAAGACAAGCACTTCGGTGAGGTGGAGATCACCCACACACTTCTCCATCAGGCGATGGAAGGTACTTGGGGCATTTGTAACACCCTGTGGCATCCTATTAAATTCATAGAAGCCAAGAGGACACACAAAGGCTGTCTTAGGCTTGTCCTCCTCGGCTACCTCCACCTGATAGTAACCGGACTTAAGTTCCATGACCGAAAACCATTTAGCTCCACTCAGAGCTGTGAATGTCTCCTCATTATTTGGCAGGGCATATGCATCTTGAATAGTTCTTAGATTTAGTTTACAGTAATCTATGCATAGCCTTATCGAGCCATTCTTTTTCCTTACCAATACAATTGGTGAGGCGAAAGGACTTTGTGACTCTCGAATGATGCCTGCATCCAGTAATTCTCTTAGATGTTGTTTGACAGCTTCTCTGTCACTTGGGTGTATGGGCCTTGGCTGCTCTTTGAAAGGTGTTTCATTGTTCAATTTGATTTGGTGCTTCACAGCTGTGGTGTGGCCATGGGACATGTCATCGAGAGCAAAAACTTCAGGGATGGATCTCAGTTTTCCCAGAATTCGCTCTTTCCATTGCTCTGGGATGAGAGAATCATCAAGGTTGAATGTGAGGTGGTCGCTGTCTGGTTCATTTTGACTTGGAGGATTCCGAGTTTGACTCGATGCTAGTGGGGAAACGTGTTGGGCTGCACAAGCTTGAGCGACAATGCTATTTGACTGCAACGTAACAGCATGTTCACTAACATTGTGTACAATGACAGGTACTTTACTGCTGGAATTAAAAGGAATGTCTACTAAAGCCGATTCAAGAAGCAATCCACCTGGTAACTTGTACTGCTCATGCGGCTCAAGAACAAAACTTGTGTTCCGGTTGTTCTTTCTTAACCTCACATTTCCCATTAGGCATTGTTTGTGTCTTGCAGGGATTGTCACTGCCCCCTTGCTATGCAACATGACAGGGCAGGAATGAGTATAATTTCTTTGTACTTGGGCAATATGTTGAAGGATCGCTGCAAACTGCTTAGAGTGTAGCTTACGAATGAACTTGGGACCATCTTGATGCACTAACTGTCCATTAACCCGTAAAAGCACATTTGTCCCTATCAACAGTGGAATTCTACTGTTAAAGTGACACTCAGGAACAACAAGGGCCAAGACAGCTAATTGTTGTTCTTTGCCTGCAATGTTTTTGGGAAATTTAATGCAAGTCTGAACATAACCCAAGTATGGCACGTTTTGCCCTCCTGCTCCTTCAATTTCAAGAAGAGCATGTATTGGCTGGATGGGAAGGTGGGAAAGGTGCATCTTGTGAAAAGACTCAGAAATGGTCGTAACCTGTGAGCCTGAGTCCATTATGGATTCACAGGGTACCCCGTCAACAAGTACTGAGGCTGCACAGTGTGGGCCTATGAGACCTTGAGGGAAGAGGAAGTTAGGATCTAGGCTGTCTATGGGATGAATGGGTTCTGTGATTTGCACTTCAGGACCACAAGCTAATGTCTCGGGACTGGGGGAATCAAGGGTTTCAGCTCCTGGGTGTCCCACGACAGGAGCTGCCACTAGTTTAAAGCAAACGGGGCTGTGGCCTGTCGTGCTGCAAAATCAGTCTGTTTCTTTCTCAACTCTGCATGCTTTTCTCAGACAAGTGTGGGATTAGCGTCATTTGTACAGCTTACTGCGATGTGATTGTCTTCCCCACACGTAAAGCAAAACCATGCCCTAGGTGTGCCAGGAACTTTAGCAAATGCCTGTGAGTTTCTGGTGTTGACAGCTAGAGAATTTTGGGCTCATATTTCTCAGGTTTGGTTGAATGTCTTTGGCTTTGGACAAGCATTTGGACTTGTTTCGTCAGCTCGGCTATTTGACTTTCAAGCTTGGCAGTTTCATTCGATTTTGGGTTCACAGATTTGGATTTAGTACTTACAAGAGGTTCAGTACTTGGGGTGGTGCTACTTGGCCTTTGAGTTAAAGTTAACTGTTCAACTTGCTTTGTGAGCGCATTAACTTTTTGTTCGAATTTCGCAGCTTCACTGTCGGTTGGAGTAGGAGTCGCAAGTGGCAATTGGCATGCTGACAGCAGGAATGTCAACCAGATCTGTCGCCCGTGCATTGAATGTTCATTTCTCAACCATAAGCCGTCTCCACAGGCGTTTCAGAGAATATGGCAGCACATCCAACCGGCCTCACAACCGCAGACCTCGTGTAACCACACCAGCCCAGGACCTCCACATCCAGCAGGTTCACCTCCAAGATCGTCTGAGACCAGCCACCCAGACAGCTGCTGGAACAATTGGTTTGCACAACCAAACAATTTCTGCACAAACTGTCAGAAACCGTCTCAGGGACGCTCAACTGCATGCCCGTCATCCTCATCGGGGTCTTGACCTGACTCCAGCTCGTCGCCGTAACAGACTTGTGTGGGCAAATGCTCACATTCGATGGCGTCTGGCACGTTGGAGAGGTGTGCGCTTCACGGATGAATCATGGTTCACATTGTTCAGGGCAGATGGCAGCTGAGAATGTCCCAGTTCTTGCATGGCCAGCATACTCACCGGACATGTCACCCATTGAGCATGTTCGGGATGTGCTTGACCGGCGTATACGACAGCGTGTACCAGTTCCCACGAATATCCAACAACCTCGCACAGCCATTGAAGTGGAGTGGACCAACATTCCACAGGCCACAACTGACAATCTGATAGACTCCATGCGACGATGTGTTGCACTGCATGAGGCAAATGGTGGTCACACCAGATACTGACCGGTTCTGGGTCCCCAGACCCCCAATAGCGCAAAAAACTGCACATTCCAGGGTGGCCTTTTGTTGTGGGCAGTCTGAGGTACACCTGTGCACTACTCATGATGTCAGATCAGCATCCTGATGTGGCACACCTGTGAGGTGGGATGGATTATCTCAATATAGCAGATGTGCCCACTACCACACATTTGGACTGATTTGTGACCACTGTTTGGGAGGGATGGTTATATTGTGTATCTGGAATGAATTTTAGGTCTCTACGTCCATCCCATGGGGAATGGGAGCAGTAACAAAGGTGTTGCGTGTATATTTTTGTTGAGTGTAAAAACTGAGTGTGCATGTGCAGCAGCCTTTGTTGCACCCAAATGTTTCTTCATGCGGTCCAACTTGGCGAAATGACGCTCTTCCTCAGTCCTTAACATGAGGAGAAGCTCTGAAAATGAGGGTGGAAAGCTCTTTTTTGCTTCAAGCTGGAGACTTATTATCAAGCTTTGGTCCCAGCAACCTCTAATAATTGCTTAAGAAGCAGTTCATTTACATTTGCAGGAGGGGCTCCCCCTCTAGAAATGACTCATGTGAGAAGGCTGTGAAGACGGTTCAAGAAGGCAAATGGGTTTTTTCCGCTGTTTTGATTCGAGCCAAGAAAGGCAGTGTAAAGCTCTTCACCGTCCTCAACAACTCCAAAGGCTGAATCAAGCTGAGTGACATACAGTGGGGCAAAAAAGTATTTAGTCAGCCACCGATTGTGCAAGTTCCCCCACTGCATCCGCCTGCATGGAGCTAGATGCGCAAAGCTGTGTGGAGATTCAGTCCTGTAACGTGTTGCGCTACGGAATTAATGTTTTCTTTGAAGAATATCCTGGTGAGTCTCACAGTTGCAGTTTAAGTTGTGATTCATAGTCCAGTTTCTGAGCATAAAACCAGTCAGGATACTACAGTAGCTGTTGCTGTTCTGTGAGTCTATTGTGCAAGTGGTGTGATATGCCCATGTAGAAAGGACGGCACTGCAACGCTGGACTTGCCCTTACTCTGGGCTCCCTCTTTATTCTGGCAACTGGTACAAAGAAAACAGCACACAGTCTTCATTAACAGTGTGCAAAGCAACTACAACATTCAGTTCACCAGCTTGGGAGTTTTTGTCCTTTTGCAAATATAACACATACAACAGAACATCAACAAAGTCTTTTTTTTAAAAGTTCTAGATGAAACCAAACCTGTGATCGTATAGTAGCAGTATTATTTATTTATTTTTCTCCTTTTTCCTAACCAACAACAACAATAACATATAAAAACAGCTTTTCTATTATAAAACAATCATCATTGTTCATCATTGTTTTCCTATAGAGATTGACAGACCACGTGACTTTCGCGCATTGCATGCCGTGAACTCGTGGCAAAACAATCCAAGTACCCACATCAAATGCAAGCATTTGCAGCACCGCAAAGCGTTCATTCTTCAGTTCCAATAAATTCTTGCTTTTTCTTTGCCCCCCAAAAAGGTATGTACAAAATGAAGGAGAATAATGCCGGTCCGTACAAAGACAGACTTAATGAAAAGTCAAAGAAAAGATACAAGGAAAAAAATCAAACCAGTGAAAGGGTTAGATCCTTACGAGCACACAGAGGGACAAAATACGTTAGCGTGCTGCCCAACTTTCACCACGCTCATACGGTTCTTGGAGTGAGTGCATACACTCGTGAAGTTTAGTAACTTCAGGTCACTGCAACAAGCCCAGGTACAGTTTACCGACGGATGGGTGCAGGACCTTGAAATGCACCATGCAGATCGAAAGACCATCGTACGTATCATAAGTTTACCAGTCTCACAAATCGTCGTCATAAATACACATTCGTTAAACGTTTATTAATAGGACCTTTAAGCTCAACGGTAATTAATTAGTAGTGGAAATAATCTCTGGTAGCGTTACAGAAATGTAGCAGTGACAATAATATTGTATGCTGTAATCGCACTGGAAAATTAGTGATACAAAAAACCTGTTTTCTCTATACAACAGCATCAATAGAGATTGAAAATGTGACGTCACTCAGGGGTAAAACCTCAAAGAATTCTGGGAACTCGTGGCAAGAGGTACTAGCGCACGCAGGCTTTCAATTAAAATCAGTTACACAGCGATAAAAAGAAACACAAAAAATGGCAAGAAGCTGTTGTATTATTAACTGCAATAGCCGGTCGCATGACAGCCACGGGAAGCCGACGGGTAAAGAGATCGGTTGTTATCGGATTACGTTGTTGAAGAGAAATTGTTCGAGCCATGTTTCCGAAGTAACAAAGAGGCGACTGGATTGCAGCCATTCAAAGACCAAATATAACGTCTCAGAACACTCCAGCTCACAGGTTAGTCTGCTCCAAGCATTTCCACAAAGGTCAGTCTGCTGTTGTAGTTAATGCGTCATTTTCATAACATAATTGGTGATATAGGTTACAAGCAAGTCTGGCGCTGAACAGAAATTGTCGCGCTATGCTCCTTTGTTTATTGTGCATAAATAGTGAATTGTCCTGACACAATATTGTGTTTCGCTTCTGTTATTATGGTACATTGACAAAAGCATGTACTTTTATTCACAGGATAAAACAGTTGTTTTGTATCACTAATTGTCCAGTACGATTACAACATACAATATTATTGTCACTGCTACATTTCTGTAATGAACCAGAAATTATTTCCATTACTAATTAATTACCGTTGAGCTCAAAGGTCCTATTAATAAACAGTTAACGAATGTGTATCTATGACGACGATTTGTGAGACTGGTAAACTTACCTTTGTTCGTACGATGGTCTTTACTTTCTACACGGTGCATTTCAAGGTCCTGCACCCATCCGTCGGTAAACTGTACCTGGGCTTGTTGCAGTGACCTGAAGTTACTAAACTTCATGAGTGTATGCACTCACTCCAAGAACCGTATAATTATAAATATGAGCGTGGTGAAAGTTGGGCAGCATGTATTTTGTCCCTCTGTGTGCTCGTAAGGGTCTGACCCTTTCACTGGTTTGATTTTTTTCCTCGTATCTTTTCTTTGACTTTTCATCAAGTCTGTCTTTGTACGGACCGGCATTGTTCTCCTTCGTTTTGTACATACCTTTTTGGGGGGCAAAGAAAAAGCAAGAATTTATTGGAACTGAAGAATGAACGTTTTGCGGTGCTGCAAATACTTGCATTTGATGCGGTACTTGGATTGTTTTGCCACGAGTTCACGGCATGCAATGCGCGAAAGTCACGTGGTCTGTCAATCTCTATTAAAACTTAAACTTAACAGCGCCTACCTGGTACAAAGAAAACAGCACACAGTCTTCATTAACAGTGTGCAAAGCAACTGCAACATTCAGTTCTGTTAAAAAGAATTAGAACAATTACAATCTCATAGAGAAGCATTAGAGCTGAGTGCAAGTCAAAAAGCACCCGACTAGCTAACGAGTATTAGCTTAGCATGCTAACTAAGATGCTACTCGTGAATAAATTTACTACCCATGCATCAAAATGCCTGTAACTTTCAGGATACATGCTAGTACTGCTTATAATCAAAATACATGTTGACAATTACCACTATAAGAATGTTTTCATTAATACACATACAAATTGACAACAGTATCGCTCACAAGCACCTACCACCAGCTTGGGAGTTTTTGTCCTTTGCTGAGGCATGCGCTGTGCAGCAATTTGGAACCTTAACAGTTGCAGTTGCTGTGTTTGTCCACCAGGTGGCTCCAACTATTCACAAAACACATCAATTTTGAGGAAATTCATTAAGCTATTTTCTAACTCTGTTACATCCAGATAACAGGGTCAGTGTGGTTAAAGACAGGTTAGCTATATGTGTACTGTATGCAGTACTTGGAGTACAAGAACACTGCCTAACTCCTTCTCTGTGCCCTCTTTTAGGTCCTCCTCCTCTTCCCTGTGAGTCTGTGCTCAGACTCGTCTGCCATCTAGTGATCTTCTGTCCATACTTCATCTCCACTGGTCTGCTGCTGTCCATCTGCTGGAGCAGGAAGACAACGAACAAACCAGCCGTCTCCATAGAGATGAGCCAGCGTGATAGAGGAGGCCAGGGACTGGATAAAGATGGTGATGATGTCACTGCTGATTTCACCACTGAGCATGCCTTCTGAGCTGTAGAGTGTTTGTGTTGAAGCTTTGAAGCTGTGTTTGCTTTGACGTGCCTGAGAGTGTTCAGCTGCTAAGGGTGGAGCACCTGTAATGACTCCACCCTCTGTTGGCTGTGGGACCAATGAAATGTTTCAGAGGTCTTTCTGATGCTTTTACCTAGTCGTAGAGCAGAGGATTCTCCTCAGTCTGGATTTGTAGCCTGCATGTTTCTACCTTCTGATCCTGAATCAGTTTTTGTCTCTTTTCCTGCTTCGTGTGTTTCTTGGCTGATGACGAACTTTGGTGGTGATGTCTGATTTTCAGCCTGCAGCTCCTCTCCACCCTCTCCACCCATTCATATTCATCCTTTCCTGTGATCTGGGTCCATTTCTTCAAAATTATAATCTGGATAAAAATTTTGGTACATTTCTTTCCTTCCATGGATCATTTAATCAAGATCACTTTTGGCTGTGTTAATAAAAGAAACAGCTAGGCTCCCTAAGCCTTATCTTTGGGGAGCCGTACAGTCTGCACTCTGCCTGTGACTGTTGCATCTGCAGAGATATTTAAATTAAATTAGAGCACACATCAAAACCTGAACTAATATTCAGATTGTACATCTTAAACTTGAGTTCTGCAGAGCCGAGAGCATTAAAGAGTCTCAAAACTCATGCTTTATTGAATGAAAAGAACTCAAACCTAAAGAAACTTAAAATTACCCAAAAGTTTTTGAATGTTAAACAGTGGTCCCCAAACCCCGGGCCATGGACCAGTACCGGGCCGTGAGTCGTTTGGTACCGGGCCGCCAGAGTTGAGGCTCAGGTGTGAAATTTATGGTTTTCAGGATTTTCATCCTTAACTCAGATTCCCTGGGTATTTTCCTGTGTGTTATGAATAAATTATCTTTTCCTCTCTTTTTTTTGTATCAGTACTCGTTTTATTTTATTGTATTTATCCGCGATACCTTAAAGGCCGGTCTGTGAAAATATTGGTGGACATAAACCGGTCCGTGGTGCAAAAAAGGTTGGGGACCGCTGATGTTAAAGTCAAAAAAAGTTAAAGCTCATAAATGACTCATATTTACTCAGGTTGTGATGCGTGTGTGTTTATAAAATAGTTTCATATGTTTTTAAATTTGTTCACAAATGATTTCACACATGTTTAAATCTGTTTGTGGGTTTTGGACTCCCTCCTCTTGTGGCTTTATATACTTTCACATTGTCAATGTTGGATATAAATGTTTAGCTGATTAACAATCAAACACAATCTGCTTATTTAGAAACTTAATGATTTATGGAGTCATTTATAAAGTCTGTGTGAGTGATTAATAAAGTATTTACATGAACGTTTATACATATACGGATCATAAATTGAGATTTGTGTGTTAATAAAGGTTTTATAAATACAACTGTCATATTGCAACTCATGATAAATTCAATTAATCGTTCAGTATTTAAACTGCAGCATTCATTCATCTGTACCTAACAGTATTTATTAATGAAACTGAAGGTCAGCAGGCCTTGGAGACTCAAACAAGTCTCAGCTACAAGAGAAGCAGAAAACAGACAGAAAGTAAGACACAACATAGAGATATTAGATGTCATGGTTCTGATCATTTGACACAGCGTTTTCTTGTGTTTTCTTGTATTTTGGTGTCTGTTATGTATTATTATTTAAGGTTAATATACTAGTCTCCTATGTTTTAGTTCCTTCTTCATTTAGGTTCCAGTTGTGTGTCTGTCCACTGTGTCCCTCTCTGTGTTTGTGTGTGTCCTTGTGTCTTGTGTCCCTTTTCTGTTTCTATGTTTCATGCCCCTCCCCCCTCTCCCTCGCCCTCTCAGGTGTGTCTCTGTGTGTCTCTCTTGCCTGGTGTTGTGTTTGTCTCCCTGTGTTCCGTCTCATCTCCTCAGTCTCATGTCAGTCATATGTTTTCATGTCTGTGTGTACCTGTCACTTCCTCTCTTACTCTGTAATGTGTGTTATGTTCGGTTTTGCTTCCTCTGTCTCATTGTGTCTGATTAGCTGTGTTTCCCTGTTGTTTCTCTACCCTTGCTATTCCTTGTGTAAGTCCTGTGTTTCCCTCTGTCCAGGTATCTCCCTCATACCTGGCTGTGTGCTGTGTTTGTTGGTTTAGCTTCCTGTGTTCCCCAGTCTAGTTTTGTATTCTCCGTTCGTTGAGTTTTGAGCTTATTTTTGCATCCATGAGTCTGCGTTTGGGTCCAGTCCTGCCTGCTTCACACAACAACTCACAGCAGTATTCTGCAAACATGACTCCTTTAATGTTTGCAGAATACTGATGTGTAAGCAGGACCAGTCTAAGTGTGTGAGAGGGCTTTAAGAAAGAAGGAACGCTGAGTGGTTGGAGCCACAGAGAGCTTAACTTAAACACACTGAAGCTCCTTCATTTATAAACAAAAGGTTATCAGGAATCTATAGTTAATATTTGACAGAGCTTCACAAACGTGCAGTGTAAACACCATAAACAAAGTGTCTGTGAGGATTTCTCCTGTACTCCTGTGCTTCTGTCCAACATCAGAGGTCAGCTGGTGTTTTTCACTGTGGACAGACTCAAACACTGTTCTCTCCATCAGCAGGAGGGTTGTTCTTAACCCTCATAATGTCTTCCCATTTGCCATTCACCTGTGGTCCTCAGGAGTCAAAAATATCCTCACTTCTTTTGAGTGTTTTTTAAAGTACAAAGTATAAATTGTCAATCAATTCAGCGTTACACCTTAGTTTTACTTAAGATTAACACATTACCACAAAATCACCCTTCATTTTGCAATATAAGGCCACCAGACCTTGTTTACATAAAGTACACTCTGTTTTTGAGTGAGTCGATAAAATATTTAAATGTTTAGACAATTTAGTCTCTTTGACTAACCACGGAGTGCTGTACGTTGAACTTTAGTTAGAATGGTTTTTTTGAAGCATTTAAAACTTTAAACGGCAGCCTTCCCTTGGATCTCAGGTCTTTGGTCTGGGGCTCAGTCTGCTCTGGAGTAGCCATCCGAGGATAGCCCGGCAGCTCTTTTCTAGGTGGGTGGCGCAACTGTCCCTCCAGTGGTCCTCCTTGGGCGCTTACAAGTGCTTTGGGGCCTCTAGATGTCCGGGGCCTGGTTCTCCTCCGTGCCTGCTTCCTAACCTGGAAGGCTATGACTCCCCACACCTACTATTAAACAGTAACATGGAGAAACCTTTGAGTACAAGCGCGCTCACACACACAGGTGTTCACAGGCACAAACTATCTTTGTTGGGATGTCCATGCATTGTTTCTGTCTTTCTCTTTCCCATTCTCTGGTCCTGTCCGTTCTGATTGTAGTAACGGAAAATAAAAAATAATTCAAAATAATAAAAAAATCCTAGCAGAAATCTAATAAACTACAAAAATCAAGTGGACCAGCGTAGTAAAGGGTCAAAATGTTGGGTATTTTTCTTGGCCTTCAAACAATAATTCTGATGCTGGGGAGGACAGGCAAAAACAAAAGAAGAAGAATGTATCTAACACCATCATTCAGCTCTGTGTTGTTTCCTTTCTCAGTAACTTCTGTCTATTTCTGCTGTGCTGCTTCCTCCTTTTCTCTTTGGTTCCTGTTTTCATGTTCTTACCACTTTTAATCAATTTGTCATGTGATGCTTGTAAGCCTCCTTTTCAGTTCAGACGCACTCAGATAAAACACTGATTTCAGTCACAAAGCAGGGTGATTTACATGTTCCAGATGTCTTTCTGTGTCATTTGATACTCAATATTTCAAAATAAAGTTACATATCAGGGGTCCGTTCTTCGTACCTCGCTTACTACATCCAAGATCAAATGACACATCCAAGACCAAATCATCGCGCTAACTTTGAGCTCGCTAATCCGGTTCTCCGAACACACCTGCTGTTGACGATTAGTACAGCTGGATGAAGTAATGTGACATCACTGGGTGTCGTAAAAGGGGCTACGCATCGATAGTAGAAACATTGATCGGCAACCCTCTGATTGGTCGGCGAAAATATCGAAGGAGCGCGCTCGGTATTTTTCGGCAGCAGAGCAAGAACTCTTGATTGAGGGATTTCAGGAGTTTCAGGGTTTAATTAAAACGCAAGGGAACACTGCAAAGGCTGCAAAAGCAAGGAGAGAGGGCTGGCAGGAAGTTGCTGACAAATTAAACTCGTAAGTAATTTAATAATAACAATAATAATGGAGTGGATTGATATAGCACTTTTCAAGGCACCCAAAGCACTTTACAATGCCACTATTCATTCACTCTCACATTCACACACTGGTGGAGGCAGCTACAGTTGTAGCCACAGCTGCCCTGGGGCAGACTGACAGAAGCCAGGCTGCCATATCGCGCCATCGGCCCCTCTGGCCAACACCAGTAGGCGGTAGGGTAGATCTATCATATGACACTATATTGTCCAATATTATATGGCATTATATTATATTATAATATGTTATATTATATCCCCTTTCACATTAGAGCCACAACAGGACCCACTAGAACATGGGAACAAGTAAAAGTGAAATATAAGAATATTCTACAGAATGGTAATATTTATCACTTATATTGCTTTTCGTCTCTTGCAAAGAGACCCTGGAATAATCTGTTTGTTTATAACAGCAACCAAGAAAAGGGCGGAGCAAAAAAAGACAGGTGGTGGTCCTGCACCCCCTCGTCAACAAGTTGGTTAAGTAAATAATACCCTCACGGGAAAATCGATATCTCTCTATGAGCACACTGTCGCGCTGAGCTAAAGGATCCTGTCTGTCCCGCAATATACGCTGAATTCTGAGGACTCTCCTTATCAATCTTGCACCTTCCACAATGGGTGGCTCGCGTATACGGACAGGACATGGCTGCGACAGGCTTCCCAAATCCACCTTCGCTTTTATAGCCGTGGTCTCCCATCTTGATTACACGAAGTAATTTACAATTACTACTCTGAAATATGAATTACATCTGTAATAATCACATACATGTAATAGAATGTTAATAGTACATTTCCCTTTTTTAGGGAATGACCTGTATGTATCTGTGTGACATCAATAAAAGGATCAAGTGCTGCATTATCTTTAGTTACATTGATGTTATTTATTTATGGTGAAACAGTGGTGGAATATCGCTGTTGCTTTGGTATAAATGAAGCGGACATACCTGCGTGGCCGCGATCTAATCCTGTTTACATAAAGTAAACCTGCTCCCCAGCAGGTTTACGCTTACGGCTCTGTTGCTATGACAGCAAGTCCCGGATGAGTTTCGGGGAACCGAACGATCCAGGATCACGCGAAATCGTCAACAATCTAATCCAGCTAACTCACTTAGCGCGGTACGAAGAACGGACCCCTGGTGGTGAATTTGTGATGTTGGAGCTTTTCAGCAGCTGCTCTTTTCTTTTTGCATTTAATGGATGAAGACAAAGATGGAGAAGTGCCATAAGTCACAAACAAATATATTTATCTGAATATGAAATATGAGTTGAACAAAGTATGTTATTAGTCTAAAACTACACCTTGGGATGGAGCTCATACTGCTGATCACACGATTCATAATGTCCGACTGAGAGTTCACTGCTGCAGGATTTATCTTCACTGTTGGCAAGGAAATAGTGTTTGATGTTCAACCTGAGCCAACCACAAACTTTAAATTTGTCATATAAGGACTTTGATGAAGGCAAATTTTACCTGAAGAAACACAAGAATGAAGCTTTGTTTGTAAAGGTGGACTGCCAGCCTCTACCACCCCATCTCTCATCATATGACAGGACAGGCTTCAGCCCACTCTACAACGGTGAACTGGATAAATGTTTGAGAAAAGGGATGAATGGAAACGTCGTGAGCACCTGTATCAGGTGGTGGGACAGATCATATGGTAACATGATGATTTTAATCTTTGTAAATGATAACTACAGGCTGCGGCTCATTAAAGCAAGCCCCGCCCTCACCAACCCCTCAGTGTGGCGACATTTAGTGAGACTGCATGTGTTAAAGGGGAAGTGATGAAGCTGCAGACGTCTCTGTGCTTCTCAGACTGATGTTCAGTCGTCATCCAGACATAATGAAGACTCCGTGTGTCTCTCTGCTCCTCGGTGAGTCAAACTCAGAGCTGCTGCGCTCATTTATTTATTATCCATTTAATAGAGATTCACTGCACTGAACTAAGAAATAACAGGAAGCTCTTTCTGACTCACAAAGCTGGAGATGAAATTTGATCTAAACTGTCATTAAACTGGATCGAGCTGTTCTACTTTTGAATACTCTAGGAACAACAAGTAGGCCTGCAGAGCGAGAGCGAAGTGCTCTAATAGGGTGATATGGTACTACAAGGTCAGTAAGATAAGATGGGGCCTGATTATTTAAGACCTTGTATGTGAGGAGCAGGATTTTGAATTCTGGATTTAACAGGAAGCCAAAACAGGAGAAATCTGCTCTCTTTCTAGTCCCTGTCAGGACTCTTGCTGCAGCATTTTGGATTAGCTGAAGGCTTTTCAGGGAGTTTTTAGGACATCCTGATAATAATGAATTACAGTAGTCCAGCCTGGAAGTAATAAATGCATGAACTAGTTTTTCAGCGTCACTCTGAGACAGGATATTTCTAATTTTAGAGATGTTGCGCAAATGGAAGAAAGCAGTCTTACATATTTGTTTAATATGTGCGTTGAAGGACATGTCCTGGTCAGAAATGACTCCAAGGTTCCTCACAGCGTTACTGGAGGCCAAGGTAATGCCATCCAGAGGAAGAATCTGCTTAGATACCATATTTCTAAGATTTTCAGGGCCGAGTACAATAACCTCAGTTTGATCTGAATTAAGAAGCAGAAAGTTAGCGGCCATCCAGCTCTTTATGTCTTTAAGACATTCCTGCAGTTTAAGTAATCCGGTCTTTAAGTGATGACATGATGATTCCTGTTTCTGGGCCCAAAGTATCCTATCTTTAATATGGCTTTTGTGTTTTTAACATGTATTAATGCTTCGTATCTTGTTCTATTTAATCTCACCCCCCAAATACAGTCACTGCTGGCCTGTCTCGGTTTTTATCACCACTATTTATTTTTAAAACCTTCCGATCTAACTACAGCCCAGCCCATGCAGCAGTATATGAATGACTAACCTCGTATTGTGGATGGATTATCTCAGTTGTTCTCCTGGCTGAAGTTTGGTCCATTTACAGCATCCTGCCATGCGATTACATTTGTTCCTGACCACCGAGAACACTCACGGTAACTTTTATCCAGTGGAAAAAGTTAGCGTTCATCCTCCAGCTTCACTGTGTTTATGTTATGCTAACATAGCTGTGTAGCTAGCGATCATGTAGCACATCATTATATACCAGCTAGTCCAACTTCAGTAACCCTACAAACATCACTGCTGTTTAGTTTTCTGTCGTCATTTATGTTGGAAGTGATAGCAGAGCTGTACGCTTGAATTTGTTTCAGAAATCTCTCAGTCAGAACCAATGACTGTATAAAACATGGACGACGCGACAGCTCCCCAAAAGTGAAGCCAAAACGTCTCTATCGCCCCCTGGTGTCTGGCTGCAGTATAGGTCATAAACCCCGCCTCCTCCATGTTAGCGGATGGGACTGGGGTCAGACTAAAATTAATTTATTCTCCTCAGATAATTTTTTTCCAAAGATTCTTTCTTTTGTTATCAACAGTTCTCATCACACTGATTGATGTTCAAGGGGTCTCCTCTCCCATAAGTTTGATTCTAATTCCTACCGCGGTGATGTTAAATTGGGGTGTAACGTCATCATAGCAGCTTTGACTGGCAGCTGCAGTCACGGAGCAACTTGCGTATCTCTGTTCGGGAATAGCAGATAGAGCGTAGGCTCTGAGAGGAGGGCCAGCGTTTACGCTACGAAAACACGACCGAGTGTTTTAACCTGACAGCCTGAGGTGTTCTCCAGTAAACTGGACTACCCGACAGAAGGACCCGAGGCCCCGCTGCACTTTTTCGGTAAGTTAAACATGTTTGTAAGCTAATCCGTAACTACCGTCCTTAGCTCGGTCCTGAGAGCTAAGCCGTGCAGGTGAATGAATTTACTAAAGAAATCAAGAGAAACGCTCCGGGCTCCTCGGTCACTAATTACTGTTACTGTACTTTTATTACAAGTATTATACTGTAAAACAACAGGCTGCATCCTGCTGCAGCTCCTGTGCAGAGCTGAATATTAAATATGTGCAATCAACATGTTTTCAGTCTCTTGCCACATCTGTAAAGACAATAACATTTTTTTAAGCTTGTACTTCAGTAACTCCTCATTAATCAGGAACTATGGATTAAAGTACTGTAGTGTACTGTAATGCTGAAAAAAATGTAAGAATTTCAGATCCTGAGTGTGTGAGGACAGAAGAATCAGCTTTATTTCAGATTTGAGGGATAAAATTTCTATTTGAGTTTGATGGTTCTGTTGTCTTTGTGATTACAGGAGCTGCCCTCAGATTCAGACCTCAGCACCACCCAGTGACAGCAGACAGATCATCCAACATGTTCACATGTTAACTGCAACATGAACTGATGAAAACAGTACAAAGGTTAAAGTGCCACATGTGCTGTCAGTGAAAGCTGCAGCTGTTTTACTGATAAAGTTAAAGACAAAAAAACAAAAGGATTAATCACTCATGCAACAGTGTCACTATATATCAGCATTAACAGGACCTCAGTTTGTATCTCAGACCTGCACAGCTTCCGTTTTAAACACTTGATGTACTCAGCTGCATGAAGAGCACGTTTGAGTTTCTCTGACACAATTAAATAAAACCTGATGAAGGTCAAAGGTCGTCACTTGTATGTTGAACTACAAACTTGTCATCTGGAATTCTTTTACAGTTTTTTACACATAGTGTGTTATTTACCATAAAGTGATTCAGAGTTATTCATACCAGAGTAACCAGAGGGGATCATATATTTTTAAATATATAACTTTCCCAGCTTGGTCCTGATGGTCTCCCTCACTAGTTTCTCTCCAGGGTGAATGTAGCTGTTGATATAATATGGACCCTATTATTAAATGAAAAGAACAAATTAGACTACACTACTGAAACGTTCTGCTGATGTCTTTAAAGTTTCCATGTTACCAGGCTGTAGAGAGCTCTGAAGATTTAAACAGTTTTACATCCATTACACTCACAGTCTTATGTTAAAATCTCAAACGACAGCATTATATTTTTGATATTAACAGTAACTCTGGGCCTCTGTGGAGTGTGCAGATGATCTCATCGCTGTCTAAAAATGGATCCAAATGGACCCAGTGATTTCAGTTTGTTCATGTTCAGTTTAGTTCGCCACATTAATGTTCTCACTTCCTGTTTTTTCCCCGTGTCAGCTTGTCTCCCGTGTCATTAGTCAGATTATGTTCAGCCCTGTACTCACCTGTTTCCAATCATTGTCATCATTCAATCTGTGTATTTAAGTTCCTCGGTTTCACCAGTTCTCTGTCGTGTCATTGATGTTGATGTTCATGTCGTCCCTCCGTCTGTATGTTCATTCATTCAGTCAGCCAGCCAGCCATTTCCTCCCTCTGTACTGTTTGCTCACTCCTTCGGCAATAAACATCCACCTTCACCTACCTGCCTGTGAGTCCAGCATTTGGGTCCTCCTTCTCTCATCCACGACACTACCCCTGACAGAATGACACGACCCGTGCCAAGAAGACACGCTTTTGACCCAGCGGACTCGGACCTTTTCGAGCGGCAGGACGCAGCGCTCTCCATTTGGGCGGAGAAGCTCAGGTGGAAACAGCGGCTCTTCTCAGAGAGGGAGCACGTCTTTGAGGGGACTCGTCTGGCTCTGGGCGGGCCTCGGAGACGCCGCGGTCCTCCACCTGCTGCCTCACCTGCATCAGAGCATTCGCCGCGGAGAGTGGGCGTCACAGGCCAAGTTTCGGCCGCTCGCTCTCCCGCTGCTCCGCTCCTCGCTCGCCCGCCAGCCGTTTTACTCACCGGACCTTCAACCTCGCCATGGCACGGCGGCTCCGCCTCCCACCTCAGCTCAATGGAGGCTCCCGTGCCAGAGGCTCGGCTGTGTACCCCGCCCACTGCCTCTTCCCGGAGAAAGCGGCGCACACGTCGCCATAACAAGGACTATTTCCAGCAACTGCCGATGGTGAGCTCCAGTGACTGTTTTTCGCACTCACCGTCTGATTATTCACTTAAAACACACAATAGACTCATTTCTGATTCATGGGGAGTCTCCCTCCTAGACGAGGACGTGGACCTGGAAGAGTTTTTCTGCTCTGCTCCAAGGACTGTAAATAGTGGTGGCAGAAAAACCAGAACAATCCCCAATAAACCTGTCAGTATCACTCACCCAGTCATCATTTCCACTCCAATCAGTCAGCCGACACCCACACCTGTGCCCGCTCCCAGGACGAGGGCAGCTGTGACCCCGTATACCTCCACACCCACTTCTGTTCCTCGGGTGGGGGTGACTGGTGTCCAGCCACCTCCCGTGCCTGTCCCAGCACCTAGGCTGAGGGCGGCCAGGATCCGGCCTGACCCCCCTAGAGACTCAGCTGAGGCTCTCCAGCCAGTGCCCTCACGCTCTGGAGGCACGGAAGAGCCAATCAGTTCACCTCTTCATCCACCTCCTGATCCAGCTTTTCACGCCCTCGCACTATCACTGGTTAGGCTAGCTGAGGTGTCCCCTGCTCAGGCCCCAGCTTTATTAGCCCAGGCTGCAGTTTTGTCCCCTTCAGTAACCCAGTCATTAGCTCAGCCATTAGCCACACCAACCTCATCTCCGTCGTCAGCCTAGCCTGCCTCTGTTCCTCCCTTAGCATCTCCACTCCAGTCAGTTCCCTCACCTGCTGTTCAGCTTCCAGCCCCGTCAGTTCACTCACCTGCTCTCCAGTCTGCTCCTGTCCAGTCACCTGTAGCTCAGTCCCCTGTCCAGTCAGTCCAGTCTGCTCCTGTCCAGTCAGTCCAGTCTGCTCCTGTCCAGTCAGTCCAGTCTGCGCCTGTCCAGTCTGTCGTTCACTCTTCTGTAGTCCAGTCTGCCGCCCAGTGCCCTGTAGTCCAGTCGCCCCCTGTCTCCCAGTCGCCCGTCCACCATCCTGTTCGGTTCTCAGACCTGCAGCCACAGCACCCAGAGCCAGCTGTGAGCTCTCCTGCTCCTCAGCCAGGGGTTTCCGCACCCGCTGGCCCGGCCGCTCCTCAGCAAGAGGCTTCCGCGCCTACTGGACCTGCCTGTCTCCAGCCAGAGGCTTCCACGCCTACTGGCCCTGCCTGTCTCCAACCAGAGGCTTCTGCGCCTACTGGCCCTGCCTGTCTAGAGCCAGAGGCTTCCGCGCCACCTGGTCCGGCATCAGACTCAGCCGCTGCTTCGCCTGGTCCGGCATCAGACTCAGCCGCTGCTTCGCCTGGTCCGGCATCAGACTCAGCCGCTGCTTCGCCTGGTCCAGCCTCAGCTTCGCCTGGTCCAGCCTCAGCTTCGCCTGGTCTAGCCTCAGCTTCGCCTGGTCCAGCCTCGGCTTCGCCTGGTCCGGCCTCGGCCTCTGCTTCTGCTTCGCCTGGTCCAGCCTCGGCCTCTGCTTCAGCTTCGCCTGGTCCGGCCTCGGCCTCTGCTTCTGCTTCGCCTGGTCCGGCCTCGGCTTCGGCCTCGGCTTCGGCCTCGGCTTCGGCTTCTGCTTCGCCTGGTCCTACAGCTGCTCCTCAGTCTCCGCCGGCTCCCATGCCGCCTCCTGTGGCTGCTCCTCGGCCGCCTTCTCCTTGTCGCCGGCGTGGTCGACCACCGGATTGGCTCAGTGGCCACAGTTGCCTTCCGCACAGCCGGCCCCCAGACCGCCTTCGCCTGAGTGGCCGCCGTTGCCTTCCGCACGGCCAGCCCCCGGACCGCCTTCGCCTGAGTGGCCGCCGTTGCCTTCCACACGGCCGGCCCCCGGACCGCCTTCGCCTGAGTGGCCGCCGTTGCCTTCTGCACGGCCGGCCCCCGGACCGCCTTCGCCTGAGTGGCCGCCGTGGCCGCCGTTGCCTTCCGCACGGTCGGCCCCCGGACCAGCGCTGTCATCGTCGCCGTTGCCTTCCGCACGGTCGGCCTCCCGAACTGTGTCCGCGTCGCCGCCGTTGCCGTCCGCACGGTCGGCCCCCTGAACTGTCTCGTCTCCACCGGAACAGTCTCATCTCGACCGCCGCAGCCGCCCACCGGACCGGCTCAGTGGTCGCTGCTGCCTTCCACGTGGCCGCCCACCTGAACTGTCTCTGTGTGGACTCCGTCCCTCCGTCCTGGGCCCCCTCCGCCCGCCCTGTTCTGTTTTTTTTTCTTTTGGCCGTCGGGTGCCGGCCTTTGAAGGGGGGGGTACTGTCAGGGTTCCCGGGTCGTTGACCCAGTGATTTCAGTTTGTTCATGTTCAGTTTAGTTCGCCACATTAATGTTCTCACTTCCTGTTTTTTCCCCGTGTCAGCTTGTCTCCCGTGTCATTAGTCAGATTATGTTCAGCCCTGTACTCACCTGTTTCCAATCATTGTCCTCATTCAATCTGTGTATTTAAGTTCCTCGGTTTCACCAGTTCTCTGTCGTGTCATTGATGTTGATGTTCATGTCGTCCCTCCGTCTGTATGTTCATTCATTCAGTCAGCCAGCCAGCCATTTCCTCCCTCTGTACTGTTTGCTCACTCCTTCGGCAATAAACATCCACCTTCACCTACCTGCCTGTGAGTCCAGCGTTTGGGTCCTCCTTCTCTCATCCACGACACTACCCTTGACAATAACACAGACTATTAGAGTATTAGGTGTGTAGCACCGCTAACTAGCTAGCAACAAGCCTCCAACACATTGCGTATGCTAGCTGCTAATCTAGCAAGGGAGACTCCTAAAACACTTCAGGCCCAGACAATAACAACAAGAAGGCCCCTCCCCTTCCCGCCAGAGATGGGCAGTAACGTTTTACTTGTAATGCGTTACTGTAATCTGATTACTTTTTTCAAGTAACGAGTAAAGTAAGGGATTACTATTGCAAAAACGGTAATTAGATTACCGCTACTTTACCGTAGGAACGCTGCGTTACTGCGTTACTAAAACCGTGATTTTTTGAGAGAATATCTCATGACAGTGACGTAAGTGAGTGCGACATTCATGACAGCGTTTAAAGCGTGGAAGTACTGACCTTATTTGAGTTTGATTCCATAAAACGTGACAAAAACATTAGAGTCCGCTGTGCGTGGGAAGAAAACTTCTTTTTACAGCAAAAAAACCCCTAAACTTCCAAGCAAGCACCGAGTGCACTACAATGTAATGGGAAACTCACAGAGAAACTCGCAGATTCTTCCACTGACCGCTGCAGCACACCTGCACCAGGGTAAACCTCCGCCCACCCCACTCCTCCTTTAGAGGTGAAAATAGAGCAACAGGACCGCTGAGTCTTTGACTTTATTTATTTTCTGCTGTGTTTTACTTGCATCTATTTGAAAGACTGAGTGTAAACACACAAAATATTTTATGTGCTGGAATGTGCAGAAAATATGTTTAAATGTTTAACAAATTTCTTCCAGTCAGAGAATGTTGCATATAATTAAGTTTTTGCTTCATGCATAAAGTTTAAACTTTTAAAAAGAGACTTTTCCATTTGATTACATTTTGTATGATGGATTATGCAGTAAAAGTAGAATTGGGCTGAAAGATCTATCGCTTTATTACCTATTCAGGTTGTAAATCGTGTTTTTAAAAAGTAACTAAGTAACTAAGTAATTAAATACTTTTGAAAATAAGTAATAAGTAAAGTAACTGGATTACTTTTTTGGAGAAGTAATCAGTATTTAGTTACTGATTACTTTTTTCAAGTAACTTGACCAACACTGCTTCCCGCACACACTAACTCCCTTTTTCCTGCACCACAATCGCGCTCCGAATTAGAAATTGTCATTCATGCATTTGTTTCATCCCGTCTGGACTACTGTAATTCTTTGTTTACTTGTTTATGTAAAGCCTCTTTGGAGCATCTGCAAGTTGTTCAGAACGCTGCTGCAAAGCTTCTGACCAAGTCCTCCAAGTCTTCCCATGTCACACCCCTGCTGATTCAGCTGCACTGGTTCCCCGTTAAATTCAGGATCCAGTTTAAGGTTTTGACCTTGACTTTCAGGGCCCTGCATGGACAAGCACCAACATATATAAGTGAACTTTTGCATCCATACATTCCCAGCAGGTCCCTGAGGTCATGTGACCAGGGCTTGCTTGCTGTTCAGCACACAAGGCTGAAAACAAAAGGCGACAAAGCTTTTGGACCTGTGGCCCCCAGATTGTGGAACTCTCTCCCTTTGAGCCTGAGATCTGTGGACTCAGTGGTCGCTTTTAAAAAACAGCTAAAAACCCATCTTTTTAAACTTGCTTTTGGTTGATTTTTATTTTTAGGTTTTAGCTTCTGTGAAGCACTTTGTGATTTTTATCTTGAAAGGTGCTATATAAATAAAGTTTTACTTACTTTACTTACTTACAACCAAACGTGTACCTTAAAGAAGTAACAACAGTGCACAGAGATAGCCAAGCTGTAACTGTATGTTACGGCCCTAGCAGGGCCTCCTCCTGAAGGTGCCTGTGTGGGCTTGTCCCACCACCTCTTCTGCCTGAGGTGCCACCTTTCCCTTCTGTGCAGCTGACTCTCGTCAGTAATTAAAGAAATTTAAGCCCAGGGAAAGGTGAGCTCTGAGCCAGAGTGCCATTAGTGTGGTTTCAGCTAGTGAGCTGAGTGGTTGTGATGTTTGCAGCTAGTGAGCTGCGTTTTTGTGGTTTTCAGCTAGTGTGCTGCGTGTCCGTGTTTGCAGCTAGTGAGCTGCACTCTTTTTGACTTACTTTGTACTTTATTGACCAACGCTTGAGTTTTGTTTGTTCCTTTAAATGGTGATAGCGGCTTGTCAGTCTCTTTTAGTTAGTTTTAATAGAAACTTTGGTTAAATCAAAGAGTTTTATTATTCTGCCTCTGTTTCCCTTTCCTGACCCGGACACTTTTTGTTACTTCCCCCCTCATCACCTGGACCTTTTAGGGGAATGTAACACTGTAAAATAACCTTTAACCATCGTTACACTATTTTTCATACTGTGTAGTTATTATGTTACATGTTTGATTCTTTATAAGATGTTCTCAGAGAATAAATGCTGCATGTTTATTTTGTTGGGTAAGATAAACATTACGGCGCATGTGTGGGAGCAGGTTAGAATGCACCAGTACGGCAATGGAAATGTGTGCTGTAGCAGAAAACAGTTTTTTGACCATGACATCGTGTATTTGTATGTATGAGTCAGAAATAACTCTGGACAGCTCACATTAAGGAGTGGAAGAAATTTTTTCAAGGCTTGGGACAGAAATTCACCACTACAGTGTGTGTTTATCTGGCTTCATGGGTAGATAAAGTTGCGTGTCATCTGCATAGCAGTGTAAATATATGCTATGTCTTCTGATGATACTGCCCAAGGGAAGCATGTATAATGTAAACAGAATTGGTCCTTGGTAATGACCTAGTTTCTAAATTATTTTTTCAAAGGGTTCATTTAATTAAAAAGAATATACCTGAATCATTTAGCACCTACAGTGCTTTGAAAAAGTATTCATACCCCTTGAATTTTTACACATTTTGTCACCTTACAACCACATAATTAAATGTTTCTTATTGAGATTTTCTGTGATAGACCAACATAGTTGGAAAGTGGTACAAAAGTTAAACATCTTTTTCAAAATTTAAGCAAATAAATATCTGAAAAGTGTGGTGTGCATTTGTATTTAGCCCCCTCTACTCTGAAAACCTATAGACAAAACCCATTGTTATCATTTGCCTTTAGAAGTCACCTAATTAACTAATCAAGTTCACCTGTGTATAATTTAGTCTCATTATAAATACAGCTGCTCTGTGACGGCCTCAGTAGTTTGTTACAGAACATTAGTGAACAAACAGCTTCATGAAGACCAAGGAATCCCCCAGGGATGGGTTATAAAAAAAATATCCCAAGCTATCCCAACATCTCAAGGAGCACTGTTCAATCCATCATGCAAAGATGGAAAAATTATGCTCCTACCAAGACATGACCATCCACCTAAACTGACAAACCAAGCAAGGAGAGCTCTGGTCAGAGAAGCTTCCAAGAGGCCTACAGCCAACTTTGGAGGAGCTGCAGAATTCCACAGCTCAGGTGGGAGAATCTGTCCACAGGACAATTGTGTGTAACCCACAAATCTGGCCTATGTGGAAGAATGGCAAGAAGACAGCCAATGTTGACTGAAAGAAATAAGAAGTCCTGTTTGCAGGAGCCATGTAGGGGACACAGCAAACATGTGAAAGAAGGTGCTCTGGTCAGAAGAAACCAAAGGTGAACTTTTTGGCCTAAATGAAAGCGCTACGTGTGGCAGAAAAGTCACACTGCTCACCACCCTGAACGTACCATACCCACTGTGAAACATGGTGGTGGAAACATGCTGTGGGGCTGTTTTTCTTCTGCAGGAACAGGGAAGCTGGTCAGAGATGATGGGAAGATGGATGGAGCTAAATACAGGGCAATCTTGGAACAAAACCTGTTGGAGGCTGCAAAGGACTTGAAACTGGGACACAGATTTGCCTTCCAACAAGACAATGGCCCTAAATATACCATTAGAACTTCTGAATGAGTAATGGGAACCACTCACTGTCAGATCTGTGAGTGCTAAAATTATACTTTTACTAGAACCATCCAGTCATTCTCTAAAATAAAACACTAACTTTCTCAAAAGTGCTTTAAAAGTCCAAACACACATCTACAAAAATCTGGCTGGCACTACCCCCTCTAGTTATCCAACAAAGAATTCTCATTGCATCATTATATGCAATGTACAGCTTCTGCATGCTACATTGTTTGTAGGATGACCACAAGGGGGCAGTATATAGCAGTGTGCAATACGCTTTAAACAAAGCCACTAACTGGAAGTGAACAAAAGCTGAATTTGCGTGCAATAGTATTTGCCTGCACATAGAGCTTACACCGTTGTCTGTATATGTCATCATCATCATTCATTTGCTCAGTAATAAAGTGACCGAGGTATTTCACCTTTTTATGAACTTCAAGAGTTTTTTGTGCCAGTTTAAACAAAGGGAAATTTACCTGATTGGTTCTACATATCAGAACAGCACTTTTAGCAGCATTTTACTCAATGTCATATTGCACACCATATTCAGTACAGACATTAAGAAGCACCTGTAACCCAGCACTGCTTGGACTAAAAACAACCAGGTCATCTGCATACATGAGATGATTTATCAGTGCTTTACCTAATATACACCCAGTGTTACAGGCTCTCAGCTGTATGGACAAATCATCGACATATAAATTAAATAAAATTGGAGACAAAATCCCACCCTGTCTGACACCATTGCTGACACCAAAGGGGCAGAAATACTGCTTCCCCATTTAACCTGCATGTTCTGATGAGCGTACCAGTAAGAGAGAATCCTCACGATGTACTGAGGAACTCCCTGTCTCTTCATTTTATCAAAAAGTTTTCTGTGGTTCACTCGATCAAAAGCCTGAGAGGCATCAATGAAACACATGAGGACAGATGAATTTTTTATACAAACTGACTATTTCCTTGAGTGCATATATGCACATGTCAGTGCCGTGCTTTGGTTTGAAGCCAAACTGATTATCCAGAGAAGAGATGAACTCACTTACTCTGTCAAACAGGATTCTAACACCTTAGATAAAATACTGGCTAGTGCAATCGGCCTGTAATTATCCAAACAGCTCACTTTTGCAGTGTTGTCCTTTATAACTGGTACCAGTAAAATACACAGCATTGACTCTGGTAATATATGGTAAGATATGAAATTTCCCCTTGTGGGACTAATAAAGGTATATCATCATCATCATATGCCATGAATCATAAACCCAGTGAAGCAGAGTGCTAGAAGAGGAGCTAGCCTTAAACTAGCATGTTTTAAATGTTCTGCAGTGATGTGATCCAAACCAGAGGATTTATTATCAGATAACCTATGAATGACTTCATATACTTCATGTGTCCTTACACTTATTGTGTCATTACTCATGTCAGAATTGTTCTTATATGATTCACTTTTTATACAGTTAAACAACGCACTGTAATGCTCTCCTGGCAGGGTTTTGTTGGCGGACTCAGGCGCAGACCAGGAGACCTTTACAAAAGCTGACAGTGCGTTTATTTACAGTGATTTCTACTGATGTGCGATACCACTGATTTCCTTTCCGATCCGATACCAAGTAATATTCAGGGTGGTATCGACGATACTGATCCGATACACCTCCGCACATCCTCCTCAGACACAGTGCGCACACTGTGTCTGAGGAGGATGTGCGGAAGTGCTTCAGGAAGGTGAACGCGCGCAAAGCTACTGGTCCGGACGGGATTCCCGGCCGCGTCCTCAGGTCATGCGCGGCTCAGCTGGCTGGAGTGTTCACGCACATCTTCAACCTTTCCCTCTCTCTGTCTGTAGTCCCAGCCTGCTTCAAAATGGCCACCATCGTCCCTGTACCCAAATCCTCCACCATCTCCTCATTGAACGACTGGCGACCTGTAGCCCTGACCCCCATCGTAAGCAAATGCTTCGAGAAGCTGGTCAGGGACTTCATCCGCTCTGCACTACCCGACTCACTGGACCCTCTACAGTTTGCATACCGCCACAACAGGTCCACTGATGATGCCATAGCCCTGACACTACACACTGCCCTGTCACACCTGGAGAAGAGAGACACGTATGTGAGGATGCTGTTTGTAGATTACAGCTCAGCATTCAATACCATCGTTCCCTCGAAGCTGGACAGGAAACTGCAGGATCTAGGACTGAGCAGCTCCCTCTGCAGCTGGATCCTTAGCTTCCTGTCTGACAGACGCCAAGTGGTCAGACTGGGCAGCATCACCTCATCCCCCGTCACACTGAACACTGGTGCTCCACAGGGGTGTGTACTGAGCCCTCTCCTGTACTCACTCTACACCTACGACTGCACAGCCACTAACAGCTCCAACATCATTGTGAAGTTTGCGGACGACACTACAGTGGTGGGTTTTATCACCAACGGTGATGAGACGGCTTACAGGGAGGAGGTCAGCGCCCTGACCCACTGGTGTCAAGACAACCATCTCACCCTCAACGTCGCAAAGACAAAGGAGCTGATAGTGGACTTCCAGAGGTGCAGAGAAGTACACACCCCCATCACCATCAACGGCGCTGCTGTGGAGAGAGTGAGCAGCTTCCGGTTCCTTGGAGTACACCTGGCTGAGGATCTTACGTGGTCAGTACACACAAACAAAACAGTGAAGAAGGCGCAGCAGCGCCTCTTCTTTCTCAGGAGACTGAAAAGATTCGGCATGAGCCCCCGCATCCTCAGGACCTTCTATCACTGTGCCATTGAGAGCATCCTCACTGGATGCATCACCACCTGGTATGGCAACAGCACCGCCTACAACCGCAAAGCTCTCCAGCGAGTAGTGCGGTGCTCTGAACGGATAATTGGAGGTGAGCTTCCCTCCCTCCAAGACATCTACAGGAAGCACTGCCTGAGGAAAGCGGGGAGGATCATCAAGGACTCCAGTCACCCCAGCCATAAACTGTTCAGACTACTTCCATCAGGAAGGAGGTTCTGCAGCATCCGGTCCCGTACCAGCAGACTGAGAGACAGCTTTTTCCATCAGGCCATCAGACTGCTGAACACGTCATAGACACCTCAGCTTCACTACTGGAACTTCAACACTATGCACTCCATACTGTATATAAATGCCACTTGTTTTGCACAATATCCAACTACAAACCTCTGTATATTTTATATATTTTATTTATTATTATTTTTTACTATTTAATTTGTAAAAATGTGTATACACACACACACACACACACACACACACACACACACACACACACACGTAGGAAAATATTTAGTATACACATCCAGAAATGCATACACTATTATATATTGTACATATATTTATTAGTTTCAGGTTGGCCATTCTTGTATTTTGCTCGTTTGTGTTGTTGTGTTTGCACATCTCTGTTGCTTGTGGGGCTCGCACACAAGAATTTCACTCGCATGTGCTGTGCCAGTGTGCCTGCACATGTGATGTGACAATAAAAAGTGATTTGATTTGATTTGATTTGATACCGATACTTTGTACAAAAACGTTTTTTATTTATTGTATCTCAAATTATAGCGTCATAATGATTACAGGGCATCAGATTACTTGTTCTCATCACTTAATAATGCAGAGTTCATCATATAGAAACAAAAAAACTGAAGTTGTGCTATTTGAACACGTTGCCTGCCTGCAGCACTAAAGGACTCCGTGAGAGACGTCTGTCTCGCCCTAGCAGCACCTGTCCCTGTCCTTCTCTTCAGTTCGCCTCAACATACACTCGTCATATTCTGTGATATGATTTACTCTGAGGTGTTTGATAAGGTTAGTGATGTTGCCACAACCATACATGCCAACCCTCCCGATTTTTCCAGGAGAATACTGAATTTCAGTGCCCGTTCTGAAAATCTCCCGGAGCCACCATTCTCCTGAATTTCTCCCGATTTTCCAGGACAACAAAATTGAAAAACCATATGGCAGAATTCATAGCGCGGCCTAGACAATTCCAGTTTCCAACAAGGTGAGAAGTTCAGCCATCCGGGAGGGGCTCAGAGTAGAGCCGCTGCTGCTCCGCATCGAAAGGAGCCAGCTGAGGTGGTTCGGGCATCTGACCAGGATGCCCCCTGGGCGCCTCCTGGGTGAGGTGTTCCAGGCATGTCCCACCGGGAGGAGGCCCCGGGGCAGACCCAGGACACGCTGGAGAGATTATATCTCTCGGCTGGCCTGGGAACGCCTTGGTGTTCCCCCGGATAAGCTGGAGGAGGTGGCTGGGGAGAGGGAGGTCTGGGCCTCTTTGCTTAGGCTGCTGCCCCCGCGACCCGGCCTCGGATAAAGCGGATGAAGATGGATGGATGGATGGATGGAACAAGGGTGGCAGCAACTTTTAATATTACTCTTATTTCTCTTCCTGGGTGGCAAAAAAACTTTTAACATGTTTTCAGGTGAGAATGTAGCTGTGTGAACTTCAAATATCTGAGCCGACACATCGTCTTCAAACCCCCGCGCTACTCGGGTTAAACATCAAATCAAAATCAAATCAAATCAAATCAAATCACTTTTATTGTCACATCACATGTGCAGGTACATTGGTACAGCACATGTGAGTGAAATTCTTGTGTGCGAGCTTCACAAGCAACAGAGTGGTGCAAAATACAATAATGTAAACAAGCAAAATACAAGAATGGCTACATCTGAAACTAATAAATATATGTACAATATATAATAGTATATGCATTTCTGGATGTGTATACTAAATATTTTCCTACGTGTGTGTGTGTGTGTGTGTGTGTGTGTGTGTGTGTGTGTGTGTGTGTGTGTGTGTGTCTGTACACATATTTTACAAATTAAATAGAGTAAACAATAATAAAATATATAAAATATACAGAGTTGAATATGTGCAAAACAGTGGCATTACTGTACAGTATGGAGTGCATAATGTTGAAGTTCCAGTAGTGAAGCTGAGGTGTCTATGACGTGTTCATCAGTCTGATGGCCTGATGGAAGAAGCTGTCTCTCAGTCTGCTGGTACGGGACCGGATGTTGCAGAACCTCCTTCCTGATGGAAGCAGTCTGAACAGTTTATGGCTACTAAACATGATGTATAAGTCACTTTGATAACTTAAAAATGTTCTTGTTTGGCTTTTTCAGTGTTTTATTTGTTCGTGAGTAAATCGGTTTGGCTGAGATTAAAGTTATTAGATTAGATTAAATTAAATGTAACTTTATTAATCCCTCGGGAGGGTTCCTCCTTCCTCACACAGCTGAATAAGAAAATGATTAAACAGAAGTGTGAGACGGTGGAGAGTTTACGCCAGCACGGGGTTATATTTTAGAGAGCAAGGAGCAGACGGCTGAGTTTCAATCCACCGAGGGAGCTCATGACATACTACCCGGCTTTCTTTAGACCGCGAAGGCCGGGTGCTAAGGTGGAAGCAGCCTCTGAATTTGGACATCCCCACTGTTTCCGGGTCGGCCATTGAAAACGGTGACATTTAAGGTATTTTACCCGATAAATAAACACTGTAAAATGTATTTACCACCCCACCCCAACAGCCCTTTTGAATGTCTCCCTAATTCTGAGGTCTCAAGGTTGGGAAGTATGGCCACAACACCTCACTCTTGGAGCACATTTTTGCCACATGTATCGCAAACCACTTCTCGGCTGTTTGTGGAGGTAAAATACGTCCGCACACTTACGCTCAGCCATTGTTGTGAGTGCGCGCGCCAGACATTTATACAGCCGTAATTCGCACATGACTATGAAAGGCGGAAGAGGAAGTAGTTCCTTTGAATGCTTTTTTTTATTAGTAAAATTAGCATACAAACAAAATGCACCATATATTACACATTCAGAGAATAGACATTCCTTACATATTAGCAACTTTCATATATAGGAAAAATAAACTATAAAGATGGGGTCACATAACTTAACAGATTATTAACTCACTAAATCAAAGTCTTCCAAAAAGGAAACAAAAAAGCAGCCTTTTTCTTTTTAACTAAAGTCAGGTTTAAGTCGTTTTTCCAGTGAGCTAGTGTTGGTTTGGTCTTGAAAAAGCGACATGTATGTATAAATTGCTTGCACAAGATTAATAACACATTAACACCATAATTAGCTTTCTTTTCTTTCAAAAACACTCCAAACATTATCATATTAAAGGTAAATGGGGTAATTTGAATCCCACTGGACTAAAGCCAGGTATGAAAATCCAACCAAAATATTTGTATAAAATTGCACAAAAAGAATAGATGGTCCAGATCCTCCTCTTCTGTTTCACAAAATACACTGTTGTGGATAGGCGTAGCTTTGGGTCACGTGGTGTCGGTAATAGTAATAGTGATTGCTATATCACCTGTTCACGGCCCGAGGGAATTTTTGTGAATGAGTGGGGGTGGGGGAAGTCGACTTTTGCTGAGCGCTCAAGCTTAGAATGTTTTTGATCACTGTTTTTCTGGATTTTAAGGATTCGATAACAAATAAAGAGGTTTTAATCTGGAACTTTGACTTACGTTTTGAACAGCGGGTGCGTCAACATTATTCCCCTATTCAGCTGCTCGGCTAAAATAAATTTCATTCTCCAAAATTTTAGAGTCGTCACATTCAATGCCATCAATTAACAGAGAAGATATAAAATTTCTTTTCTGTCTGCTTTTTTCTAAATTAAAAAAATATGAAGAATTTCTTTCCCCCTCCTCAATCCACTTGAAGAAGAAGAAAGTGAAGAAAGTGTACTTTATTGGTCCCCGTGGGGAAAATCCCTCTCTGCATTTAACCCATTCACTCAGTGAAGCAGTGGGCAGCCACTGGGCGCCCGGGGAGCAGTGTGTAGGGACGGTACCTTGCTCAGGGGTACCTCAGGGTAGCTGTTCAGGGGAATCGAACCCCCGACCTTCCGATCATGGGGGCCACCACTCTACCTACTGAGCTATCCCTGCCCGTGAACGCACAAAAGCTCCTTCTGCTTTATTTAGGTAGAGCTGATCTAATTTAGTTTGCAACTCCATAAGTTTACTCCTTTCTTGGGTATTTAGATCATCTTTACTACAGCAATAAGTAATTTCTTGGAATAATTTACATTCATATTCTCTTTGCTTTCGACTTAACTCTTTTACTGAATTGAATACTAAATTCTCTAATTTTGAATTTAATGAATTCCCATTTACTGATATATCCTACAAGTAGATGATCAGCCAGAATATCTTTTATAATTTTTTTGACTATGTTGCAGTAGTCTTCATTTTGTAAAAGTTTGGCATTGAACTTCCAATAAGTTCTTTTATTTGATTGTCTAATTTCCGATTCTAAGCACAGTTCAATAAAGCAATGATCAGATAGAGGTGCATTTGACATCACAACTTTTACAGTGTGGCTAAGAATGATGTCACTTCCTAGCCAATAGTCTATTCTAGATTTACAAGCTCCATTTGGTTTAAACCAGGAAAAGCTTTTAATTCCTGGATTTCTTTCTCTCCAAATATCTGTCAAATTGTTGTTTATCAAAAAATCTATAATTAGGTTATTTTTTTGTGGTCTACCTGTCCTTGAGGGCCATCTATCAGTCCATTCATCAGGAGTCATGTTCCAATCACCACCTATTAAAATGTATTCTGTAGGGTATCGATCTTTAAGTTCAAAAATATTTGAAGTTATATCTTCTAACATAATTTTATTCTGACTTTCATTATTATATCCATAAACGTTGACTAAAATGAAAAACAAACTTTCAACTCTCATTACAGCAATCAACCAATGACCATTCAAGTCAGTTCGTTGTATTACAAGATCCCCGGGAAAGTTATTGAATAAAATTGCTACACCCCCCGACCTCGTTGAGCCATGGCTAAACAGGATTTTGCTGCCCCATTGGTTTGACCAAAAAGATACATCACTATCAGCTGAATGAGTCTCTTGTAGAAAAATACAGTTTGATTTTTTACCTCTGCAGTACAAAAATAAGGCCTTTCTTTTAACAGATTAACAGATTAACAGAAAAAAGAAAACGAAAAAAGTACTAAAAAGTACTAAATGCTGAGCTCCTTAGACCGCTAACAAGTTTCCACTATTTCAGTTTTTGTCATTTTTAGTTCTCCTGTCTTTCCTCAACTTTGCATCCATCAATGAAGGCATGTGGACCACGAAAGTAGGCTCGTTTACCCGCACGTCTTGCTTCCTCCACCAGAGGCCATAGGCGCTGTCGAGCTTGTATGTCCTGCTGCGGCAACATCTCCGCGAAGCTGATGCCTTCTTGTTTGCAGGTTGAAGAATCTTTGGTGCGCCTCTACAATTCTTTTTTGTTTCGACTTTGTATGACTAAAATAATGATGTTTCTGCCATCAACTCGTTTCCCTAAGCGATGAACAATATCAACAGCCTCTTCTAAGTTCAAGTCAGGGGCAATCTTCTGAAGCGTTTGCAAAACCTTCACTCTAATGTTTTCGTCTTTGTCTTCCTTCACCCCTTTCAGTTTTAGGCACCACCTCATTCGTTAGCGCTCTTTTTCTCTCACTCTTCTTTTCAAGTCTTCGTTTTCTTTGAGCAGCTGTTCATTCGCATTTGCCAGTTTAACAACTTTCAGTTTGCAATCAGCTATCTCTGCAGCGTTAAACTCTACAGCCTTAGCCAAGCTGGCAACCATAGCTGCACTTTGGCTGTTTTGTTCCTTGATATCCTCCAGTTGTGCTTCATATTTTTTCTCAAGTCCCATAATGGCTTCAAAAATAGTTTTATTGGAGATATCATCTTCCTTCTCTGAAGATTTTGTTCTTTTCTCCTCCGGCAGTTGTTTTGATGGAGTTGACAGCGCCGAGTCTGTTCCCCGTTCTCGCTTGTTTAGGCCCACATTGGCAGCTTCAGTGCTAGCATAGCCATGGTCACTGACTTTAGCATGCGAAGACGTCTTAACAATGGGGTTTGACGGCACAAATTGCAGCTTTGCATTCTTAATAACCTTTTGGGCATCCATAGTTATAATTTGAGTGGAAAGAGAATAAAGTTAATTAGCAAATTTTGCGGTCTTTCGGAGCTCCTGAAAAAACACGACTGTTCAAGCCGCCATCTTGGTGCCACCCCCCCCCCCTCCCCTTTGAATGTAGACAATCTGAATGTTATAGTTTCTTTTCCACTGTGTTCCTGTTAATGATAAACTACAAATTTACCCTAAATTACTAAAATATCGATATTTTAATGTGAGAATCAATTCTAGAACATAAATGACTGGTATCGGAGGAATCAATATTTCAGGATCGATCCGCACATCACTAGTGATTTCTCCAGGTGATAATATATACAAAGTGTTTGGGAGAGGGGTCCATGGCTCCAGGGTCCGAGGGGAAGGGGAAGGGTCCGAAAACACACTCCA
Organism: Copadichromis virginalis; assembly: GCF_057382275.1. NCBI lineage: Eukaryota > Metazoa > Chordata > Actinopteri > Cichliformes > Cichlidae > Copadichromis > Copadichromis virginalis. Next base: position 1,874,915 of record NC_140620.1, read on the forward strand.
CTCTCTCAGCAATGATCCCCTTCCTTTTCCGCCAACGCTCCTCTCGCTCACTCGCTCACTCAACGATACAGGGACGGGTCCAGGGAAGATCTACAAACACAGAAAAATCTATTTAGTACAAGGTCGCACGAAGACTAATAGTCTCAGGCTTGCTGATCACAGAATAACTGACGCTGGTGGCTCAACGTTCCAGCAACGAGTAACGTAGGTCTACCATCTTAAGAAGTTCTTCTGATTTCACATCTTTCCAAAAATCTGTCATATTATTACTCAGCGTTTTCTTGGCCAAAGAATCTGCTCTCAGCATTTTCTCATTTTTAGTTTTAAAGCGAACAGCGTACTTATATCTGGCATTCACACTTTTTTTTCTGTTCAAATTCTGGGCCTTGTTTAGGTCTTCCAGCCAAGGCCCAACATTTATACGCTACATGAGCTTCATCACGGTACATGGAAACGTGTTCTTTACAGGTCTGATGGTTTAAAATAAAACATATCCATGTGTTAGAACGGCCCAGTCAAAGTCCAGATCTAAATCAAATCAAGAATCTGTGGCAAGATCTGAAAACTGCTGTTCACAAACGCTGTCCATCTAATCTGACTGAGCTGGAGCTGTTTCAAAGAAGAATGAGCAAAGATTTCAGTCTGTAGATGTGCAAAGCTGGTAGAGACAGACCCTGAAACACTGGCAGCTGGAACTGCAGCAAAAGCTGGTTCTACAAAGTGTTGACTCAGGGGGCTGAATAATTACGTTCTAACTTTCATGTGATTTTGTAATGACTGCAGGCCCATCAGTGTGACTGTCACAGACGTCTGCTTATCTGTTTGGTCACACAGAGAAAGAAGCTCCTCACCTGTGCAGGTACACAAGGTGGAGGAGCCTCTGACCTTTAGTGACCTCTGACCTTTACTGACTCTGTCCTCCTGTTGCAGGTGTGTGTGTGCTGCTGCTGTCTGCACCGACTGTTTCTGCAGGTGAGGAGATGAAGTGAAAACAATCAGTGAGACTCCAACAAGGACACAAATACACTTACTGTGTGTGTGTGTGTGTGTGTGTGCGTGTGTGTGCGTGTGTGTGTGCGTGTGTGTGTGCGTGTGCGTGTGCGTGTGCGTGTGTGTGTGCGTGTGTGTGTGTGTGTGCGTGTGTGTGTGTGTGTGTGCGTGTGTGTGTGCGTGTGTGCGTGTGTGTGTGCGTGTGTGTGTGCGTGTGTGCGCGTGTGTGCGTGTGTGCGTGTGTGCGTGTGTGTGTGTGTGTGTGTGTGCGTGTGTGCGCGTGTGCGCGTGTGTGCGTGTGCGTGTGCGTGCGTGTGCGTGCGTGTGCGTGTGTGTGTGCGCGTGTGTGCGTGTGTGTGCGTGTGTGCGTGTGTGCGTGTGTGTGCGTGTGTGTGTGCGTGTGTGCGTGTGTGCGTGTGTGTGTGTGTGCGTGTGTGTGTGCGTGTGCGCGTGTGTGCGTGTGTGTGTGTGTGCGTGTGCGTGCGTGTGCGTGTGTGTGTGTGTGCGCGTGTGTGCGTGTGTGTGCGTGTGCGTGCGTGTGCGTGCGTGTGTGTGTGCGCGTGTGTGCGCGTGTGTGCGTGTGTGCGTGTGTGTGTGTGTGTGCGTGTGTGTGTGCGTGTGCGCGTGTGTGCGTGTGTGTGTGTGTGCGTGTGCGTGCGTGTGCGTGCGTGTGCGTGTGTGTGTGCGTGTGCGTGTGTGTGTGTGTGTGCGTGCGTGTGTGTGTGTGTGTGTGTGTGTGCGTGCGTGTGCGTGTGTGTGTGTGTGTGTGTGTCCTCCAGTGTCTCTGTCTGTCAGTCCAAACCTTCAGCAGGTCTTCAGTGGATCTTCTTCAGTGTATCTGAGTTGTGTTGATGATGGACAGACAGCTGAAGGATGGACAGTGAAGAGGACCAGAGGAGGACCCACTGAGGACTGTGGAGGCTTTGGGAGGCTTCTTGGTTCCTACTGTGTTGTGAATATTTCTGCTCCCAGTGAAACCTTCTGGTGTGAGGACTCCTCTGGACAGAAGAGTGACAGCGTCTCCTTCAGTGTCCAATCAGACACTACAGGTGAGATGTTCCAGCTGTGTCTCTGTCTCTGTGTGACTCTGCTCTCATTAACTCTGTTTGTCTCTGATGGTCAGATAAAGCTGTCATCCTGGAGATCCCTGCACTTCCTGTGAGGACAGGAAGTGATGTCATTCTGCGCTGCAGACAGAGGAAGGGTGACACGGTCGCAGCTTATTTCAACATCAAAGGAAGTCGCCATGGTCCTAAACCAGAGCACATCATCACTAACATCATGCAGGCTGATGAAGGTCTCTACTGTTCTACTGAACAGGGTAGAAAGTCTCCTTCGAGCTCTCTGAGGGTCAGAGGTCAGAACACTGACATCACTTCCTGTTTAAAAAATGATGTAACAATGTGACCTGATAATGAACTGACTGAACCATCTTCATCAACTCTCCTCCAGATCCTCCCAAAATCATCCATCCTCCCCCTCCTCACTGTCCTCCCCCTCCTCACTGTCCTTCTCCAAGAACCTCCTCAAACTTTGCTCCTCCTCTTACTTATCCTCCTCTCCCAGCATCCACCTGTCCTCCTCCTCCTCCTCCCTCTCTCCTGGTCCCCATTGTTGCAGGTCTGGTTTCTGGGCTTCTCCTGGTTCTACTTCTAGGTTTGGTTCTGTTCCTCTGCTGGAAACTTAAAGGTATGAAAGCTTTCACTCACCTGATATGAACAGTTGTAATCTGATTACTGTGCTGACCTTCTGACCCTACATAAAAATGAACTGACTGGGTCACCTCTGTCCAGATCAGTGGGTTTTACTCATCCAAACATGCAGTCATGGTGGGTTTGAATGAATACTTGAGTGATGCTGCTCAGTGATTCTTCAATTTACTCTGTGACCTTTCAAAATAAAATGTGTATTTGGGCTGCCCCTGACACATAAATCTATATTATATCTCAGTTTATTCTTTTAGTGTGGAAGATGTCAAAATGTAGTGTAAAAAGAATAAATTAGTGACATCACAGGGAGTGCAGAATTATTAGGCAAGTTGTATTTTTGAGGAATAATGTTATTATTGAACAACAACCATGTTCTCAATGAACCCAAAAAACTCATTAATATCAAAGCTGAATGTTTTTGGAAGTAGTTTTTAGTTTGTTTTTAGTTTTAGCTATTTTAGGGGGATATCTGTGTGTGCAGGTGACTATTACTGTGCAGAATTATTAGGCAACTTAACAAAAAACAAATATATACCCATTTCAATTATTTATTTTTACCAGTGACACCAATATAACATCTCCACATTCACAAATATACATTTCTGACATTCAAAAAAAAAACAAAAACAAATCAGCGACCAATATAGCCACCTTTCTTTGCAAGGACACTCAAAAGCCTGCCATCCATGGATTCTGTCAGTGTTTTGATCTGTTCACCATCAACATTGCGTGCAGCAGCAACCACAGCCTCCCAGACACTGTTCAGAGAGGTGTACTGTTTTCCCTCCTTGTAAATCTCACATTTGATGATGGACCACAGGTTCTCAATGGGGTTCAGATCAGGTGAACAAGGAGGCCATGTCATTAGTTTTTCTTCTTTTATACCCTTTCTTGCAGCCACGCTGTGGAGTACTTGGACGCGTGTGATGGAGCATTGTCCTGCATGAAAATCATGTTTTTCTTGAAGGATGCAGACTTCTTGACCACTGCTTGAAGAAGGTGTCTTCCAGAAACTGGCAGTAGGACTGGGAGTTGAGCTTGACTCCATCCTCAACCCGAAAAGGCCCCACAAGCTCATCTTTGATGATACCAGCCCAAACCAGTACTCCACCTCCACCTTGCTGGCGTCTGAGTCGGACTGGAGCTCTCTGTCCTTTACCAATCCAGCCACGGGCCCATCCATCTGGCCCATCAAGACTCACTCTCATTTCATCAGTCCATAAAACCTTAGAAAAACCAGTCTTGAGATATTTCTTGGCCCAGTCTTGATGTTTCAGCTTGTGTGTCTTGTTCAGTGGTGGTCGTCTTTCAGCCTTTCTTACCTTGGCCATGTCTCTGAGTATTGCACACCTTGTGCTTTTGGGCACTCCAGTGATGTTGCAGCTCTGAAATATGGCCAAACTGGTGGCAAGTGGCATCTTGGCAGCTGCACGCTTGACTTTTCTCAGTTCATGGGCAGTTATTTTGCGCCTTGGTTTTTCCACACGCTTCTTGCGACCCTGTTGACTATTTTGAATGAAACGCTTGATTGTTCGATGATCACGCTTCAGAAGCTTTGCAATTTTGAGACTGCTGCATCCCTCTGCAAGATATCTCACTATTTTTGACTTTTCTGAGCCTGTCAAGTCCTTCTTTTGACCCATTTTGCCAAAGGAAAGGACGTTGCCTAATAATTATGCACACCTGATATAGGGTGTTGATGTCATTAGACCACACCCCTTCTCATTACAGAGATGCACATCACCTAATATGCTTAATTGGTAGTAGGCTTTCGAGCCTATACAGCTTGGAGTAAGACAACATGCATGAAGAGGATGATGTGGACAAAATACTCATTTGCCTTATAATTCTGCACTCCCTGTACATTTCATCACCTTTCACTTCTTTAGGATTTATCGTAGAGCAAGGCAGAAGAGCTCCAGCTAATTCCTAGAATATGTACATTATATTAAAAACGTTTCTTCAAAGAGTCCATCATATCCAGCACAGAGTACTTCAGTCTGTAATAACATGTTAGTGTCAACAAAATAAATGATTGACTTGGAAAAGCAAAAACTCTAACTAGCTAATCTTCTCAGTAAGTAACACTTAGCATAAATGTTTAATTATGTTGTAAAGTAATAAGTTACTTTTGAAGATAATGTCTCCCAACATTGGCTAACACAACAAGGACCACAAAGTTAAGTCCTAAACACAGATTTCACACATACTGAGGGTCACCACAATCATGTTCATGTGTTTCCCCCTCCTCTCTTCTCAGGAAGTAAAAACCCGTCTCCTCCTCCTGTGGATGTGACCTATGCTGATGTCACGATCAAGCAGAGAGCCAACAGGAGAGGTAGGCTGTCACCATGTGTGCTGTCATCAAAATAAGACAAGCATGTTATGTAGCCACATACTGTACTCTTTAAATCTATGTTAAAAGGAGTACTACTGAAGGCTGAAAACTACTGCCTCTATGAATGTCTGTATTCCAGACAAATATCCTGCTGATCTACAAGCTGTCTACTCTGATGTGAGGACTCAAACTTCAGGTACACATGAACATGTCATGTTTCAGCTGTGCAGGCAGGGGAAGGACCAGAACGCAAAACTCACCACACAGGAATCAAACTCAAAAAGCTGCTTTATTGCAGAATGGCACGAAAAATATAACAAAACTAAACTTGGACATGGATAACTAACACACAGGGAAACACAGCCATGAGGGAGACTACGACACTGACAAAGAGAAACACAGGGCTTAAATACACTGAGGGATAACGAGGGAACAAGACACAGGAGGAGAGCACAGCTGGGAGTAATCAGGCTGGACGAGACAAGGGAAACAAAACTAGAAACACTGACATGAGACACGGACCTTCAAAGTAAAACACACTGACTGAACTCTAGACATGTAAACTTAAGAGCAACTGGGGAGACAGAACATAGGAACCTGGAATGGTACAGAAAGGCACAGTAGACACAACATGGAACACAGGGAAGCCACATTACAAGAACTAAACCTGTGATAACCATAACTGAAGCCTAGGGAAACAATAACTATAAAGATCAAAACAGCACAACCCACCTGAACATAATGAACTCGCAGGGAAAGAGTAAAACTAAACACAGTGAACATAGAAACACAAGACCTCTTCAAAATAAAACAGGAAACATGAGACGCAGACATGACAACCTGAACTTATATGTATATATACATATATGTATATATATAAAATTACAATTCAAATACAAGCGCCATACTCAAGTCCAGTAGATGGAAACAACATAACATAGGAACCATATAATAATAATAATAATATTTATGTTTCAATGCCACAGCTACAACCTGCTTCAGGAATATGGAAACAAACTTTATGAACAACCTACTAAATTTTCTCCGATCAAAAACATGCAACTATAAAAATGCAAATCTTAAAAGAATAATAATAATAAAAATTTAAAAAAAAACATGACCTTGAGCACTGAAAATCCTCACAGAGCAGCTTGTTTGTAGATATTGGCTGTGACCGAACTCCGTCTCGAGTCACTCCATCCATCTCTCTGTTTTCAGGTCCTGAGGACGTCGCTTATGGTCAGGTGGTCATCAAAAGCAAGAAGAAAGCTGGCAAGAGGAAAGGTAACCATAGTAACCACCATAACGACAAAGCATGGCACTCACCATAAGTCAATTCAATTTTATTTATACATTGATATTGATGTATTTATATTTTGGGATTGAATGGTTTGAAGCAATGGGACGACACCCAGAGCACCCCCCACAGGACACCCCTCAATTTCAGTTCAATTCAATGTTGTTTATATAGCACCTAATCACAACAACAGTCACCTCAAGGTGCTTTATATTGTAAGGTCGACCCAACAATAATACATACACTGGAAAAAACCCAACAATCATATGACCCCCTATGAGCAGCACTTTGGCGACAGTGGGAAGGAAAAACTCCCTTTTAAGAGGAAAAAACCTCCAGCAGAACCAGGCTCAGGGAGGGGCGGGGCCATCTGCTGTGAGAGAAGGAAGACAGGATAAAGACATGCTGTGGAAGAGAGACAGAGATTAATAACAGATATGATTCAATGCAGAGAGGTCTGTTAATATATAGTGAGTGAGAAAGGTGACTGGAAAGGAAAAACTCAATGCATCATGGGAATCCCCGGCAGCCTACGTCTATTGCAGCATAACTAAGGGAGGATTCAGGGTCACCTGGTCCAGCCCTAACTATATGCTTTAGCAAAAAGGAAAGTTTGAAGCCTAATCTTGAAAGTAGAGATAGTGTCTGTCTCCTGAATCCAAACTGGAAGCTGGTTCCACAGAAGAGGGGCCTGAAAACTGAAGGCTCTGCCTCCCATTCTACTTTTAAATACTCTAGGAACAACAAGTAGGCCTGCAGAGCGAGAGCGAAGTGCTCTAATAGGGTGATATGGTACTACAAGGTCATTAAGATAAGATGGGGCCTGATTATTTAAGACCTTGTATGTGAGGAGCAGGATTTTGAATTCAATTCTGGATTTAACAGGAAGCCAAAACAGGAGAAATCTGCTCTCTCTTTCTAGTCCCTGTCAGGACTCTTGCTGCAGCATTTTGGATTAGCTGAAGGCTTTTCAGTGAGTTTTTTGGACTTCCTGATAATAATGAATTACAGTCGTCCAGCCTGGAAGGAGTAAAAGCATTACTTCTAGGCTGTGTTTGTTTAGAACAGCAGCTGCTTTTACTTTGGCATACATAATAATCTGCACTGACTCAGAGGTGTGTCTAAGGCTACGTTCACTCTGCAGGTCTTGATGCTCAATTCAGATTTTTTTATCAAATCCGATTTTTTTGTCTGCTCGTTCACACTACAAATAAAATGCGACAGCAAATGCGCTCTAGTGTGAACGCTCAAAGCGCCCGCATGCACAAAGGAAGACGTCACACACAACGCGCTCTGTTTAGACCCAGAGCAACAGTGTTGTTTGACTGATGGCCCTTAATATAAAGACTTCGGACTTTACGTTTCCCAATTTTTGCTTTAAGTTATTTTGTTATTTACATAATAATGTCGATAACCTAATAATGATCCTTATTGCTGTTTTAGAGGAGCGCTGCTTCAAAGGATAGATTTCTGTCAGAATCTGCAGATTATACAGAACAAATAAAATGTTCACGTTTCTCCATCGTTGTCTTCCCAGCAGTTTCACTAACATCTACACTGGATGGCCAGGAAGTGTTCACGATGTCTTCTCCGGCGCTGATAATTGGCGTCTGTCTTGTGTATCGGATTCAGCACCACATACGAAAGTGACCCAGATCGGATTTGAAAATATCAGATTTGTGCCGTTCACACTGTCACACCATGATCAGATATGGGTCGCATAGGGTCAAAAAAGTTGGATTTGATGCGCTTTGCCTGCAGAAGCAGAGTATCCACGAATGGCCTTTAGGGGGAGCAAGGAGCACCACTGAGCTATGCTGGAAAAAATAAACATGAAACACACAGACAGGTGTGTGATACTCTAACCCTGTGTGTGTGTGTTACAGAGCAGTCAGCTGATCCATGTGCTGTGTACTCATCAGTGAGAGCAGGTAACATTCACACACAGGAGTATTTAAATAAAGGTAAAAGGGTGAACAGCTGACATCAGTGATGTTTGTCTCTGAACAGGAAGCTGAGGACACACTCGGTCTGATGGACGACCTTCATCCTTCACTCTGCTCCTCTTTCAGAGCCTGCTGAGGCGTCATCAGTTATTCCTGAATCTTCATTAGACAGTGTTGATCGTGGAGGAGAAGATTTGTACTTTGAGTATTAGTTTTGCTCTTTTCATTCTTCTACAAACATGTGAATGACTTTAAAGGATCCATATATATGTATTAAAGGATGGACCTGTGTTTAATAAAAGTTTGTTTAAAAGAATCCCAGATGTGTCTGAATCTGTGTTTGTTACATCTAACAGCCTGTGTCAGTCAGTCCCTGTGAGGTCCTGATGTGTCTCAGACAGAGCTGAGTCCTGCAGTCCTGGGTGAATTGATAATGGAGCTGCTGGTTGGTACTTTGCTGTCCTAAACACATCAAAGTTAGTAAATGGACAGTCAGTGACTTCCTGACCCACTCACAATCAGCAGTGCAACTTTAGTATGTTTAATGGAGGTATGCATGGTTTTATCTTCATACTGTGAATAATTTCAGACTGACAGTTCCTCATCTATCTATCTATCTATCTATCTCCATATATATGTGTGTGTGTGTGTGTGTGTGTGTGTGTATATATACTAAACAAAATCTAAACGCAGCACTTTTCTTTTTGCTCCCATTTTTCACGAGCTGAACTCAAACATCTGAAGATTTTTCTACATACACAAAAGACCCATGACTCTCAAATATTGTTCTCAAATCTGTCTAAATCTGTGTTAGTGAGCACTTTTTCTTTACCCACCTCACAGGTGTGGCATATCAAGGGGCTGATTAGACAGCATCAATAATGTACAGGTGTGCCTTAGACTGCCCACAATAAAAGACCACTCTGAAACGTGCAGAGTTTTGCTTTATGGGGGGTTGGAGGGGCAGAAAACCAGTCAGTATGTGGTGTTGCCACCATTTGCCTAACGCAGAGCAACACATTTCCGTCACATAGAGTTGATCAGGTTGTTGATCGTGACCTATGGAATGTTGGTCCACTTTTCTTCAATAGCTGTGTGAAGTTGCTGAATATGGGCAGGAACTGGAACACGCGGGCATATACGCCAATCCAGAGCATCCCAAACATGCTCAATGGGTGACATGTCTGGTGAGTATGCTCTACAATGTAGCTGCCATCACCACTGTGTGAATGGGTGGATGACTGAATGTGGTGTGAAGTGCTTTGGGGTCCTTAGGGACTAGAAAAGCGCTATATAAATACAGGCCATTTACCATTTACTTATCACGGTACCTCTGTGCATTCAAAATGCCATCAATAAAATGCACCTGTGTTCGTTGTCCATAACATACGCCTGTCCATACCAGAACCCCACCGCTATCACGGGCCACTCGATCCACAACATTGACATCAGCAAACCGCTCACCCACACAAGGCCACACAAGCTGTCTGCCATAAACAGTGAAAACCAGGACTGTGCCAAACGGCATCGAATGAGAGTGTTTGCCCGCTCAAGCCGGTTATGACGACGAACTGCAGTGAGGACTACGAGCATGCAGATGAGCTTCCCTGAGACGGTTTCTGACAGTTTGTGCAGAAATTCTTTGGTTATGCAAACCGATTGTTGGTTTTTTTTTTTGTGTCCCGTTTGGATCTATAGCCGTCAGAATTGTTGTCTGAAGGCCAAGAAAGATGGCAAGCGGATTCCTTTTACCAAGTGGATCATCATGGCCTTGCCATATTGGTCCATTTGATTGACCTTTATTATAATTAGGTATTTATTTGATTTGATTTTCAGTTGTTACAGACAGTACAGACATGACTGGAGGATAGAACAGGGAGAAAGAATGAAAGAAATAGAGGGAGAGAAAAAAGTAGAGGGGAGAAGAGACGGTGAGAAAGGGGGCAAGAAAAAAAGAAAAAGGAAAAAAAAAGAAGAAAAAAAAAACAAAACACCAGGACACCTGTATGGCGATACACCCTCCTGGGAAGAGCTGAGGAGAGCCCCAATCGAGAGGTCACCCATCAGCCACGGAGCAGAGGCCAGAGGGGGTTGCAGTGACGTGCCCGCGGGCTCTGTCGGCAGCCAGCTGTGCCAGAGAAGACCGAGCCTCAGGCCCAGATGCTGAAGGGCATCCCACCCCACGGAAGGGGCCCAGCCAGGCCACAGGTGCCAGGCCCCGCCAATCGGCCACCAGGAGTGACACCAATGTCTGAAGGCATCAGCCACCGGCAGGGAGTGTGGTGAGAAGAGATAGGTCTCCATACGTCGGAGAGCCTGAGATGTTCCCAGAGAGGTTGAGTCTAACACCCAACCTGACATATAGACACAGACGAACAGGCACACGCGGACACAGACGTGCATTCCCACCCCATATGCACAACCAAATACTCGGCACTCACCCGATGTGGAGACAGACACAGGGGTGGAGGAGACTCTGGGGTGAAGGAAAGCAGACCGCCTCCTTATCTGCAGTAGCGGGGAGGCCCCGCATCCCAGACCCCAGTCTGACGGCCAGCACCTCCTCCCAGCCCCCCAGCCCTGACGGCTAACAGAACCGGGGTGAGTGAAGACCCCAAACCTTCCTCCGCCCGCTCATATGTAGTGTTGCTGTGTGCTGTTCTAAAGTGCATTTAAAACTCAGGAGAGCACGGTTCCTGCTTCCTCTCAGAGAGCAGCACGGCTCCTCCCGAAAACCCTTAGTGTCTAAATGCATTTAAAATTGAGGGTAGGGCACCAGTGCCAGAGAATACACAGAACGTCCTCTGGACGCCGTATAACGTGTAAGGTAAGGTCCTGAGGATGCGGGGGCTCATGCCGAATCTTTTCAGTCTCCTGAGAAAGAAGAGGCGCTGCTGCGCCTTCTTCACTGTTTTGTTTGTGTGTACTGACCACGTAAGATCCTCAGCCAGATGTACTCCAAGGAACCGGAAGCTGCTCACTCTCTCCACAGCAGCGCCGTTGATGGTGATGGGGGTGTGTACTTCTCTGCACCTCCGGAAGTCCACTATCAACTCCTTTGTCTTTGCGACGTTGAGGGTGAGATGGTTGTCTTGACACCAGTGGGTCAGGGCGCTGACCTCCTCCCTGTAAGCCGTCTCATCACCGTTGGTGATAAGACCCACCACTGTAGTGTCGTCCGCAAACTTCACAATGATGTTGGAGTTGTTAGTGGCTGTGCAGTCGTAGGTGTAGAGTGAGTACAGGAGAGGGCTCAGTACACACCCCTGTGGAGCACCAGTGTTCAGTGTGATGGGGGATGAGGTGATGCTGCCCAGTCTGACCACCTGGCGTCTGTCAGACAGGAAGCTAAGGATCCAGCTGCAGAGGGAGCTGCTCAGTCCTAGATCCTGCAGTTTCCTGTCCAGCTTCGAGGGAACGATGGTATTGAATGCTGAGCTGTAATCTACAAACAGCATTCTCACATACGTGTCTCTCTTCTCCAGGTGTGACAGGGCAGTGTGTAGTGTCAGGGCTATGGCATCATCAGTGGACCTGTTGTGGCGGTATGCAAACTGTAGAGGGTCCAGTGAGTCGGGTAGTGCAGAGCGGATGAAGTCCCTGACCAGCTTCTTGAAGCATTTGCTCACGATGGGGGTCAGGGCTACAGGTCGCCAGTCGTTCAATGAGGAGATGGTGGAGGATTTGGGTACAGGGACGATGGTGGCCATTTTGAAGCAGGCTGGGACTACAGACAGAGAGAGGGAAAGGTTGAAGATGTGCGTGAACACTCCAGCCAGCTGAGCCGCGCATGACTTGAGGACGCGGCCAGGAATCCCGTCCGGACCAGTAGCTTTGCGCGCGTTCACCTTCCTGAAGCACTTCTGCACATCCTCCTCAGACACAGTGTGCGCACTGACGTCATCCGCGGTGCGCACACTGTCCGGTCTCATGGTGTTCGCTGTGTCGAATCTAGCGTAGAATACGTTTAGATCCTCACACAGAGAGGCCGTGGTCTGCGGTGTGCTGGGTTTACTTCAGAGTCACACTGCGAGGGATCAAAGATTTATGTACATTTGACAAGCTGAGAAGGTTCACTTCTTCTTGACCTCACTGATCTGTGTGATATCCCAGCTGGAGAGGAAGAGTCAGATGAGGCTGGAGTATTTTTCATCAAAGCTTTATTACCAATAGAGATTGAAAATGTGACGTCATTCAAGGGGAAAACTGTAAAGGATTGTGGGAACTCGTGGCAAGAGCTACTAGCGCACGCAGGCTTTCAATTGAAATCAGTTACACAGCGATAAAAAGAAACCAAAAATGGCAAGAAGCTGTTGTATTATTAACTGCACAAGCCGGGTAAAGTGATTGGTTTTTATCGGATTCCGGCGTGGAAGAGAAATTGTCCAAGCCATGTCTCCGAAGTCAAGAAGAGGCGACGGATGGCCTGGATTGCCGCTATCCGAAGACCTAATATAACGTTCGAAAACACTCCACCTCACATGTTAGTCTGCTCCAAGCATTTCCACAAAGGTAAGTGTTTTGTAGTAGTTAATACGTCTTATATGGCGCTGAACAGAAATCATCGCGCTATGCTCCTTTGTTTATTGTGGCTGTGTGTAATGTTAGCTGTGTTTTGTAGGCAAACCAACCTACGAAATGCTGGAATGCGATCCAGACTGGGCACCCTCTCTCAAACTGGGCCACAGAGAGTCTCAAGCTTCCACCACAGAGAGATTTGATCGGTTAAGACAGAGATTGAAATCAAAAGAGCCACGAAAAGTCCCGTGTTCCTCTGGGTCAGAGACGGCTCATCCAGGCGAAATCCATGCAGGTAAAATTGTCTGTGTACATAAATTAATTCCACTATTTCCACATTAGGTGCTGTCTTGTTTTTGCACATAAAATGATCTTGTCTTTGTCTGTATGCATGTGTGTTTTTCAGCACCTGTCACTACGGAAACTACAGCTGAGATCCAACCACAGCAGATAACTCCACAGCACGAGGATGAAGATCTGCAGGACTGTAAAATGTGTTCTCTAAGGTTACAAGAAATAGCACACCTGCAGGAAGAAAACCTAATATTACAAAAAGAACTGTCCAAAAGGAAATTAGACATGGAATTCTTGAAAGATAACTCTAAAGTTAAATTCTACACAGGGCTGCCTTCTTTTGCTTTATTAATGGGAGTGCTACAACAAATCAGCCCGAGCTTGCCAGACACTGACAGGAAAATTTCCCAGTTTCAGATGCTCTTGTTGACTCTCATGCGTTTAAGACTCAACCTTCCAATTGCACATATTGCACACCTCTTTGATATTAGCCGAACAACCATATCCACTGTATTTAACATTACTGTAAATGTGCTATACGCTCACCTCAGTCCACTGGTGCACTGGCCGGGAAGACATTGCATACAGGCCAGTATGCCACACCAGTATGTTGAGATGTTTGGTGACCGGGTGACAGTTATTATTGACTGTTTTGAACTGTTCATAGAGAGAGCACAAAATGTACGCGCCATGGCGGAGACGTATTCCACATACAAAAGTAGACACACAATGAAATATCTCATTGGCATCACACCACAAGGGACCATCTCTTTCATTTCTAAAGGATGGGGAGGGCGTACCAGCGATAAACGAATAGCTGAAACATCTGGCTTTCTACAGAAGCTGTCACCTGGGGACACAGTGCTCGCTGACTGGGGTTTTGATATCAAGGAAAGTGTTGCCTTAATGGGTGCCACTTTAAAAATCCCAGCATTTACACGGGGTCGTAGTCAGCTACAAGCAAAAGATGTGGAGGACACACGAAAACTGGCACATGTCAGGATCCATGTTGAACGCGTTATAGACTGTCTACGGTCCAAGTACACTATCCTAAATGACACCATCCGTTTAGGTTTTGTGGTGCCATGTGAAGGTGAGAACATGACTTTGCTGGATAAGATAGTCGCTGTGTCATGTGCGCTCACAAATATGTGCCCAAGTGTTGTTGTGAAGCATGCAAGTGATGAATAACTGTTTTCCAATTTGTTGTATCAATTGTTTGTTGTGGTTGTTATTGTTTTGTTGTGCAGCTGTTTTTTTTATACAAATCAGCAAATAATGCACAACGGTATACTATTTTGCCTTTGTCCTGTAAGCTTCAATAGTAACATGTAACACTGTTGTCAGTTATAAATAAAGACAGTCCTGATGAAAGACTTGTGCAACACTTACTTTATTTGTATTGGTTCTGACACTGTATATTAGTACAAACTGAAAAGAAAGATTGCGTCGGCCCATTCTGGACACAAAGAGATAATTTACAGCTGCAAATGCGTGCATTTGATGCGGCGCTTGGATTGTTTTGCCACGAGTTACCGGCATGCAGTGCGCGAAAGTCACGTGGTCTGTCAATCTCTATGCACACTGGGAGATCCCACTACATGCAGTCACAGCAAGCACCAAGTGGATCTTGGGGGGTATCTTACTGAGGCAGCTCTTACTCCTCATTTTATGACAGGCAGACCCCCACTGTCAATAAATTCCTCACTCTGCACAGTTACACACCAAAGTTTAGCTAAACTACCTGCTCTGGCATGTCAGAGGTCAGGTTCAGCAACTTAATCTCATACTTGACAGCTTTAAAGCCACATGAAATGCTTTGAGAATAAAAGTTCACAATTGTCCTTTAAACAGGGGTTGATCAAGTCATCCTAACAAGACACACACTTACGAATCATTTCCTGTTCTTCTGATCTGCAGCCAAACCCTATTGTCCGAGCACATCATATTCTAATTGTTCTTTTATTCTACTCACAACTGTAAAAAAAACAAACAAAAAAAAACCCCCCCGAAAAAAACAGCAAAATTGCCACAAAAAATCCCGCGATACAGCGAGGCCGCGAAAGGTGAACTACGTTATAGCGAGGGACCACTGTACCTCAGAGTGTGTACTTCACATTTTTGTGTTGTATGTGTTTAAGGTGAAATGATTAGATGCTAGAAACATGAATGTGGTATGAGCCCACAGTCAGCAGCTGCATCAGTGACACAGAGTCCAGTGTGTGGGCTCAGTTCACAGGCAGACAGGAGGAGGTGTGTTTCACTCCTTTCTCTTTGTAATGAAGAGCTTTATTCTTTTATTGGAGCATCTTTAACCTTCGTACAGTCTGTGAGTGTTACAGCTTCTCACCTGCACATCACTCTTTATTTCTTCCCTTTCCCTTTATATTGTATTCAACACTGTAAAGAGCTTTTATTATGAAGGTTCTCAGGGAGGAGGAGACTTCCGGTAGAATCGAAAGTCGGTTTTTCTTTGTTCGCCATCTTGTTCAGAGCAACGGATCTGCGTCTGGGAGCGGTCGGTGAGGATCAGCTGTAACGCGACTGTTACCGAGGATGATGATGATCGTGCTCCTCTTACTCAGTAAGAAACACACACACACACACAGAGGTGTTTTCAACCGCAAATGTTCACGTTCATCGAGCTCGTTCATGTGATGAAGCTCGTCCCCGCGGCCTCCGTGCAGGGCGGATCCCGCACTTTCAGCTGGTTTTATCAGCTGATCATATGTGTGTGTTTAAACCAGGGGTCGGCAACCTTCCTGATGATGAGTGCCGTCTAAAATTTCCTCAGAAGTAAATGTGCCATATGATTGTTAGCGATGTGCGGTGTTCCAGATCAGCTGGCGTTTAGATCAACTGGCGTCGGTCGAACAGATGTGTGGCAGTCTTGCGTTTCTGGAGCTGCTGCCGACAAACCAGCCAAAAACCGCCACTTGTGTCACCTGTGACACGTGTGAGGTTATCTCAAACACACTCCGTCAGTCTTGATGCTGTTGATTGCATTGCAAATCCGTCAGCAGATAAATTGGAGCAGCCGGGCTACGTAAGTGTAGAGGGGCGTGTTCGCGGTCCCGTCCAGCGGGTGTGTGGACGGGAGCGTGACACAGTCGCTCCACAAAAAAAAAAAAAAAAAAAAAAAGACACAGTCCTCCACCTCAAATCACTACTGCGCAGACTCTGGCTCCAAAAATGCAAGATGGCAGCCTCCACAAGCGGGATTTTTTTTTAAAATGAACTTTATTCAGAACAATAACAATGACAATCTCAAAGAGACAAGCGACATATTAAATCAATCAGAACAGAATCACATCTCCTATACACCACAATGAAATCGACAATAACTGAAAGTAAACATACATACATACACACACATATATACTATTATATATTGTACATATATTATTAGTTTCAGATGTAGCCATTCTTGTATTTTGCTTGTTTACATTATTGTATTTTTGCACAACTCTGTTGCTTGTGAAGCTCGCACACAAGAATTTCACTCACATGTGCTGTACCAATGTACCTGCACATGTGATGTGACAATAAAAGTGATTTGATTTGATATATACATATATATGCATATACACATGCATATATATGTATATATGCATGTGTATATGCATATATACATATATATGCATATACACATGCATATATATGTATATATGCATATACACATGCATACATACACATCCATATTCACACATCTACATAATAATAATATAAAAAGATGAATAACCAATACAAAAATAAATAACAATAAAAAAGAATGAAAAACAAGGAAAAGAAATAAAGACGACAAGGGGGATCATAAAATCTCTAAAAGTGAGGTTCCATAAACAAGACTCATAACTTAAATAAGGGGCTAAGAAAAATCAAACTCTTCTAAAAATCTATGCAATTTGATTGCTTGGGGCTTATTTATTAGCTTAAGAGATTTACGGAACAGGGAGAGGTCGTTTTTAAGAGCAGGCCATGAAGGGGGGGATTTAGCATATCGGCATTTATGTATGTAATACTTTGTTATAATAATGAGATTGTTAACTAAAAACTCACTATTTTTGTCCTTAAGGATTACTCCAATTTGAATATTTTGAAAAGACCAAAAATCAATATATCCATACTGGGACAATATTAGGACATGGAGAGATTTCCATAAGTTCTGGATTGTCACACATCCATAGAACATGTGCTCTGTTGTTTCCGAAGTTGTTTTACAAATATAACAGTTGTATTTGTATCTTTATTTATTTCAGACATAATAAAACAAACAAAAAAAAAACAATATATACTCGTCTACATGTATTTTCATTTACGAATACGAATATGTGTGTAGATATACACACATATTCGTATTTGTACAGACAAACAAGAAAGAAATATAATAAAATAAAACACATTCGTCTAACATGAGATAACAGTTGTTTGGTCTGAAAAGGAGTAGGAAGAAGTATACACATACTTATTAACTCCTACCCCTGCTCAACATCTTATTAATCCCACAAATTTACCTAATTCTCCTCATCACATACTCCACACAATACACAAGAAAACTTATATCAACAAGGCTGGCACGATATTTATAATTTCAATACGAGTTGACATATTTATACATACAATGGGTGATTGTCTTTTTCAATATCATATCCTTCCAAGAGTAATTTTCGAAGTGTCTTTATGAACTTGCCAATTCCTGAACATTGCTGTAATTCTGCAGTAAAGCTATTCCACAGTTTTAGTCCATAAATAGTTACACAAAAAGTTTTAACATTTGACCGTGCTTTAAGGATCTTCAGATTTAACTTACCCCTTAGTTCATAGTCTCCTTCTCTGTCATAGAACATCCTCTGTATATTTCCTGGTAACATATTGTATCTAGCTTTATACATAATTTTTGCCGTTTTGTATTTTATAAGATCCATAAACTTCAATATTTTTAATTTCAAAAACATGATGTTAGTATGGTCTCTATATCCAGCTTTACTAATCATCCTGATTGCTTTTTTTAAATTTTACATATTGGTTGAAGTGAAGTTTTATATGTGTTTCCCCAAATTTCCGCACAGTATTCCAAATATGGCAATATAAGTGAACAGTAAAGTACCCGGAGTGATTTGGAAGGCAAAAAATATTTAACTTTACTCAGTATGGAGACACTTCTTGACAGTTTAGCTTGTAAATACTTTATATGAGGTTTCCAGCAGATTTTGTTATCTATTATCACACCCAGAAATTTTGTATCCGAAACTTGCTCTAATTCGACATTATTTACTAATAACTTTGCTTCGGCATCTTTTTTATAATTTCCGAATAACATAAATGTCGTCTTTTCCAAATTTAATGATAACTTATTTCTATCAAACCATGTTTTCAGTTTAATCATTTCTTGTGTGACAATTTCCGAAAGCTGCTGTAAGTTCTCTCCAGCACAAAAAATATTTGTATCATCTGCAAATAGAATAAACTGTAATATATCTGATGTTCTACATATATCGTTGATATAGAGGATAAACAGCTTTGGTCCCAATACTGACCCCTGTGGAACTCCACAAACAATGTCCACACACTCTGATTGATGTTCCCCAATTTTCACAAATTGCTTCCTGTCTCTCAAATAACTCTTTACCCACTCTAACACCACTCCTCTAATGCCATAATACTCCAATTTATCGAGTAATATTTCATGATTAATTGTATCAAAAGCTTTTTTTAGGTCGATGAATATACTAGCTATACATTGTCTTTTATCTATATTGTTAGTGATATTTTCAATCAATTCTATTAATGCCAATGATGTTGATCTATTTGATCTGAAACCATACTGACTATCCATTATTATTTTGTGTTTGTCTACAAATTTGTCAAGTCTATTAATAAAAACCTTTTCCAGTATTTTTGAAAATTGAGAAAGTAGAGAGACAGGCCTATAATTTGTAAATTGGTGTTTATCACCATTTTTGAACAATGGTGTTACTTTAGCTGTTTTCATTTGTGTCGGGAATGTACCAGTTTGTATGGACAAATTGCAGATATGTGTTAAGGGTTTAGAAATGCCCTCTATCACTTTTTTGACTATTTCCATATCTATATCATCAGAGTCTGTAGAGTTTTTTGTTTGTAATTTCCCAACAATATCAATGATTTCCTTTTCTTCTACTGCCGTTAAGAACATTGAATGAGGATTGCGATCAATGAATCTGGTTTCTTTCTCTACCGAATCTGTCATATCAGGAATTGTTTCAGCTAAGTCTGGCCCAACACTTACAAAGAATTTGTTGAAATCATTTACCACATCGCTCAGATTAGTAATATTTCTATCATTATTTGTGAAGTACGAAGGATAGTCTGACTGTCCAGAGCCCTTTTTAATGATGGTATTTAATGTTTTCCAAATCCCTTTAGTATTATTTTTATTCATAATCAATAATTTCTCATAGTATTCCTTTTTACATAACCTCAAAATACTCGTTAATTTGTTTTTATATTTCTTATATTTATTTTCAGCTTCTATACTTCGGTTCATTATAAATTCTCTGTATAAGGTATTTTTCTTCTTACATGCATTTTGCAATCCTTTTGTAATCCATGGGCATTCTGCATATTTTTGTTTTTTACTGTATTTCCTTACTGGGCAACGGCTATTATATAACATTTTAAATTTTCCTAAAAAAATCTCATAAGCTTTATCAATATTTTTTTCCCTATACAGCATCTCCCATTCTTGCTTGAGCAAATCATTTTTAAATGCATTTATTGACTCTTCTGTTCTCATTCGTTTGTATTTTACTATATTTTCCTGTGTAACCTTCCTATAGTTTTTATTATACACTATAAAAACAGGTAGGTGATCACTGATATCATTTATTAAAAGACCACTTATGGATCTATTTTCTATTTCATTTGTAAATATATTGTCTATTAAGGTTGCCGATTGTGCTGTGATCCTGCTGGGTTTAGTGATCATTGGACAAAGTCCCAAGCTATACATTGTATTAATAAACTCCTCTGTCATTTTCTGTTTGCTTGGATTTAATAAATCTATGTTAAAATCCCCACAAATGAACATGACTTTTTGGTTTGTCCTGGTGAATGTTTTATCTACCCACTCCTTAAAAATTTCAGTATTTGAACCTGGTGTTCTATATATACAGCTTACAATGACATTTTTCTCTTTTCCCATTCTAATTTCTATTGTTACACACTCTAATATATTATCTACCACCATCGTCATTTTTTCTACCATCTTGTATTTTAAATTTTTGTCCACAAACAAGGCCACACCACCTCCATTCTTATTCTTTCTATTTATAAGATTTAATTCATATCCATCTATTACAAAGTCCCCACCTTTCTCTTTATTAATTCATGTCTCAGATACTGCAATCACACTGAATGGATGTGCAAATTTGCTTGAATATTCTCTTATTTTATGAAAATTTGCATATAAACTTCTACTGTTAAAGTGAATTATAGATATTTTACCGTCCACCTTAACAGTTTTGTTGAATTGATCATCATTATGATAATAGCAGGTATTTTTGATGTTAAAAAAGTTCAGTTCTGGATCAATGTCCTGCTCTGTGAAGTGTGTTTTGTATTCCTTATTTGCTGGTGAATTTATCTCCTGATTAGCAATCCTTTGTGATAACAATGTATAGATCCCAGATAATGAGTTACTTGATTGTTCCATCCTTAAATGTGTTACGCTTTTAGCTTTCGTTGTTGTCTTCTGTTACCTGCTTGGATGACTGTAGATTGTTAGCCCAGCTCCTCGTCTTTGTAGTTATATTACTTGTTAATGTTTTCCAGATCCTGCATGCATTTGATGACCAACACTTTAGCTTCCTCCGGTGTGCCGTTAAGCTTAATAAATATTTTACAGTTTGTAGTCCAGGGGCCTGTTCTTCGTACCTCGCTAAGTAGGTTAGCTGGATTAGATTGTTGACGATTTCGCGTGATCCTGGATCGTTCGGTTCCCCGAAGCTCATCCGGGACTTGCTGTCATAGCAACAGAGCCGTAAGCGTAAACCTGCTGGGGAGCAGGTTTACTTTATGTAAACAGGATTAGATCGCGGCCACGCAGGTATGTCCGCTTCATTTATACGAAAGCAACAGCGATATTCCACCACTGTTTCACCATAAATAAATATTATCAATGTAACTAAAGATAATGCAGCACTTGATCCTTTTATTGATGTCACACAGATACATACAGGTCATTTCCTAAAAAAGGGAAATGTACTATTAACATTCTATTACATGTATGTGATTATTACAGATGTAATTCATATTTCAGAGTAGTAATTGTAAATTACTTCGTGTAATCAAGATGAGAGACCACGGCTATAAAAGCGAAGGTGGATTTGGGAAGCCTGTCGCAGCCATGTCCTGTCCGTTTACGCGAGCCACCCATTGCGGAAGGTGCAAGATTGATAAGGAGAGTCCTCAGAATTCAGCGTATATTGCGGGACAGACAGGATCCTTTAGCTCAGCGCGACAGTGTGCTCATAGAGAGATATCGATATTCCCGTGAGGATATTATTTACTTAACCAACTTGTTGACGAGGGGGTGCAGGACCACCACCTGTCTTTTTTTCCTCTGCCCTTTTCTTGGTTGCTGTTATGAACAAACTAACAGAGTATTACAGGCCAGTATTACCTTGCCAAGAGACGAAAAGCAATCTAAGAGATAAATATTACCATTCTGTAGAATACTCCTGTATTCCACTTTTACTTGTTCCCATGTTCTTGTGGGTCCTGTTGTGGCTCTAATGTGAAAGGGGATATAATATAACATATTATAATATAATATAATGCCATATGATATTGGACAATATAGTGTCATATGATAGATCTACCCTACCGCCTACTGGTGTTGGCCAGAGGGGCCGATGGCGCGATATGGCAGCCTGGCTACAACCGTAGCTGCCTCCACCAGTGTGTGAATGTGGGAGTGAATGAATAGTGGTATCGTAAAGCGCTTTGGGTGCCTTGAAAAGCGCTATATAAATCCAATCCATTATTATTATTATTATTATTATTATTATTATTATTATTATTATTATTAAATTACCTACGAGTTTGATTTGTCAGCAACTTTCTGCCAGCCCTCTCTCCTTGCTTTTGCAGCCTTTGCAGTGTTCTCTTGCGTTTTGATTAAACTCTGAAACTCCTGAAATCCCGCACTCATGAGTTCTTGCTCTGCTGCCGGAAAATACCGAGCGCACTCCTTCGACATTTTCGCCGACCAATCAGCGGGTTGCCGATCAATGTTTCTACTATCGATGCGTAGCCCCTTTTACGACACCCAGTGATGTCACATTACTGCGTCCAGCTGTAGTAATCGTCAACAGCAGGTGTGTTCGGAGAACCGGATTAGCGAGCTCACGGTTAGCGCGATGGTTTGGTCTTGGATGTGTCATTTGATCTTGGATGTAGTAAGCGACGTACGAAGAACAGGCCCCTGGTATTCTGAATTTTTCCCAGTTTCCTTAAGTGTCGTGCTTTCTTCGCCATGTCAGCATTGGATTTTGTTAGATGGTCATTCATGTAGACATTAGATCCTTTTAGTTTCCTCCCCTGCTTCAGCAGTGCATTCTTGTGTTTCCTGTTTACAAATCTCATGGTGATAGCTGGTTTATCACTAGCATTTCTCCTGGGCAAGAGGTGGCATGCCTCGATGTTATTGCAATCCAGGTCGATCCCTTTCGACTGCAAGAAGCCAGCTACTTGTTGCTCCGTAGAGCTCCCATCCAATTCTCCTTGCTCCTCTTTACTGCCAGCAGTCACAGCCCGAGCATATGACCGGGGTTTTATATGTAGCCCTGTGATGATCACATCATTCATTCTGGTATATTGCTCCAGGTCCGCGACCTTACTCTCCAGATAGACAATCCGTTTCTCCTTCTCTGCATTCTGGTTACGTAGCGACCTTATTTCCTCGACTAAGTCTAGGATATATTTCTGTTGTAGTTTGATAGCTGATGTTTCCTCAGTTAGAAAGTCCAATGACTTTTTGATGTCCTCAATTTCATCGGCGTTCGGTGTTCTCTTAGGCCCCATTGAGCTTGTTGTCTCGCTCGCTCCGTTCACCGTCTTGCCTTCTCGTGCTTCTCTTTCTCCTTCACCAAAGTTTATCTCCCAAACATTTCCACCAAAGTTGTCTAACACAAATTTAAATCTGTCTCTCATAAATTCATTGGAGGGGTAAATATTTTTTGTAGTTCTAAAATGGACTTCTTTAAATTTGGGGGGAATTGGAAATGTTAAATATTTGGTTCTGATCAACGAGATCTCAGATTTGTTATAATCTTTAAAGATGAGTGAATGTTTTGTCCCACCTGGATATAAGGTGTTAACCAAATACCTCCTCAAAAACTGATTATTGCATTTTCCATTAACCAAGTCAAGACCATCTAGTTTAACTTTATGCAAATTTGGAGTCTGTATATTTGAAAAATTGTTCTTTACCGTATTTACAAGGACTGTTGGGATATTTTGTGAAACCTTTTTATAGAGCTCGAACGAGCAACTCATGTCATATTTCTCATTAAGCCTGTTTAATTCAAGTATATCTCCATTTTCATCCATTATATGTGTCACAGACCAAATTTGTTTTGTCATCCATTCTTCCACAAACATAGATTTCCCCCGATTCAACATCACCCTATTGTTCCACAATGGAACATTGTGGGGACTGAAGTTATGTTTAAACATTAATTTCCAATTTAACAAAACTTGTTGATGAAATTTGGAAAGTTTTATGGGTAGTTTAGAAATTTCAAAATCACACACTAAAAGGAATTGGATCCCCCCAACTTTGTTGAAAATAAGAGATGGTATCAAGAACCAGATCTCATTATCATTTTTCAAGAAAGATCGTAGCCAATTAATCTTTAAAATGCCATTCATTATTTCAAAATCGATTGCTTTTAAACCCCCCTCTTCATAATCTTTTATCAAGTCCCTAATGATGTTTATTTTTCCATATGAAATTAGAATTCACCTTATTGATGTCTTTTATAATTCTTGGTGGGATGGCTAGGGAACAAGCTGGACAGATTCATCTGGACAAAGATTCAACCTTGGTCAACATTATCCTGCCGAACAACGTTAAATCTCTCTGTAGCCAATGGTTCAGAGTTTTTTTGCATTTGTCAGTTGTATTCTGAATATTCTTTTCTTCACTATCAGCCATGCATTTAGTTATCCAGATTCCAAGATATTTGATTTCATTTTTGACAGGTATATCATAGAAAGAAGAGTGAGAACAATTGTGGATACTCATGAGTTCACATTTGTCCAGGTTCAGGCGTAGTCCAGAAGCATCAGAAAAGATCTTTATTGTATCTAAGGCCAATGGAATTTGTTCTTTATTTTTTAGAAAGACTGTTGTATCATCGGCAAGCTGACTTATTATTAATTTGTGATTATTTATGTATAATCCTTTGATGTTTGAGTTTATGACAGTAATAGCAAGTAATTCAGTGGCTACAATGAATAAAAGAGATGCTGCAGCCCTGCCTGATACTTCTCTCCACCCTGAACCTGGGACATGTGCCTTCTGAAAGAGAAACACAACTATTAATATCAGTGTATAACATAGTGATCATATCCAGAAATGCATCTCCAAACCCAAAATGTTTAAATGTCTTAATAATAAAAGTGTGTTCAATAGAATCAAATGCTTTATGGAAGTCCAAGAACAACATAAAACCATCATCCTTAATTAGGTAATTGTAATCGATGAGGTCCAAAACCAAGCGGATATTATTTTGGATCAACCGTCCTTTGAGAAATCCTGATTGTGTTGGGCTAATTATTTCAGAAATACCTGTTTTTAGTCTTGTTGCTAAAACTTTTGTAAAAACTTTGTAGTCTGTATTTAAAAGTGTTATAGGTCTTAGATTACTTAGTTTTTTCTTATCTTTCCCCGGTTTTGGAATTAATTTTATAACTCCCTGTTTCATTGTTGTCATAAGCTCCTTTTGATTTATACATTCATTTAACGCACTGAATAATAATAATTTTAGGTCATTCCAAAAGTGCTTATAGAAATTAGTTGTTATACCATCTGATCCCGGTGAACGATCAGATGCCATGCTCTTAATAGCAAAATCAAATTCTTCTATAGTCAGTTCTTCATCACAAATTTCTCTAAAATTATCATCAATTACTGGACTCCAATTACTGATTTTGTCAAAGAAGGAGGTGACATTTTGTTCTGAGTATGAAGACTTATAAAGGTTACTGTAAAAAGTAAATACTTCATTTGAAATGCGTTTAGGGTCTGTACATTCCTCTCCGTCGATTATTAGGTTACAAATTGAGTTATATTCTTGTCTACGTTTTTCTAGATTGCAAAAATAGGCAGTGTTCTTTTCACCCTCTTCTATCCACTTGGCTTTGGATCGCAAATAAGCAGCCTTGGCTCTATAAAGGTACATTTCGTCCAATTTAGATTGTAAATTATTAATTTTTCCTTTTTCTTCCTCAGTCCAATTCAATTTGCCATACAGATTCATAAGTTCTTTTACTACATTTGATTCCTCTTCTTGTCTTTGTCTGTTTAACTTTTTACCGAATGCAATTGAGGTTTTTCTGATTCTAAATTTAAGATATTCCCATTTGAGTATCGGTGTATTGATGGCTTCATCATTCTGGATATCTAAAATTAATTTTTTAATAGAATTACAATACTCCTCATTTCTCAGCATCTGACAATTAAATTTCCAATAATCCTTAAATGTGTTGTTTTGGTCTTTGCTTTGTAGTCTCAGAATAATGGCGCAATGGTCACTTAAGGGACTGTTAGAGATGACTGTTTCCTTAACATATTGTAAAATTGAGTTGGATACCAACCAATAATCAATACGTGACCTGCTTTGACCATTAGGTTTGTGCCAGGTGAATTGTTTTACATCTTCGTTTAACACTCTCCATACATCTATTAATTTAGTATCATTAGCAAATTTTTCAAATATTGGGTTTTTATGTTCTCTTGAAAACTTTGAAGGCCATCTATCCAACCATTCATCAGGAGTCACATTGAAATCACCTCCAACTACTATATAATCAGTAGGGAATTTGGTATAAAGTTCCTTTATAACTGTAGAAATTTGATGCAGCAGGTTCTTATTCTCTTGATCATTGTTGTATCCATAAACATTAACCAAAATAATCAGAGTATTATCAATATTTAACACACAGGCAACCCAATGTCCATTTTTGTCTGCCATGTTGCACAAAAACCTACCAGGACATCTGTTGAAACAAATAGCAACTCCAGCCGACCTGTTTGTACCATGACTAAAAAAAATTTTATCTCCCCATTGCTGTGACCAAAATTTCACATCAGATTCCTCAGAATGAGTTTCCTGGAGAAAAAAACAATTTGCCTGTTGCCCCTTGCAGAACAGAAAAACAGCTTTGCGCTTAATTGAGTCTTTAAGTCCCCTTGTGTTAAAGGGAAAAAAAGAAATATTAGTTTTTAATTGGAACACGGAACACATGAACAGCTTTAAAGAGGAAGTTTAGGAGATGGAGTAGGAAAATCTTGAGGTAAAAGTCCCATCATCCGAAATGTTCCACTGTATATTCCTTTCGTAGTCAGATGTCAGCCCGTACCTGGAGTCTCTACCCTGATACGTTTGCCTTCTATGAAACCAAAAGGGCCCCTGAAGCCTGCAGCCTTGCCTTCCTTCCGTGCCTGGTCGATTTTTGGCCACAACGCTTGTCTGGATCTCCAGTCCTCTGGGGTCAGGTCTTCAGCAAAGCGGATGCCTTCTTCTTTGAACACGGGAGAAGCCTTTGTTCGCCTCCAGATGTCATCTCTCACGGCACGTCTCACAAACAGAATAATGATTTGTCGATGCTTATTCTCCACCGCTCTTCCCACTCTGTGGACAACATCAACTGCTTCTTCCATCTTCATCTTTAGGTCCGGAGCAATCCTTCCTAGAAGTTCCACCACTTCTTCTCTGATATTTTCATTTGTTTTCTCCTTTTTCCCTTTGATACGAAGACACCATCTTCTTTTGTATCTTTCCTGGCTCAATACACGATCCTTAATATCGTCATTATCTTTTTTGATTGATTCAATCTCTTTTTCCAGGTGTTTTATTTTGTTTTTGCATTCTTGCAGCTCCTCTGAATTAAACTGCACCGATTTAGCGATGGAAGCCAGCATGGCGCTATGTTGTTGAATTTGTTTGCTAACTTCGTCCATGCGGTCATCAACACGTTTTCCAAGACTCTCAATAGCTTTCAGTATAGTGTCAGTGGATGTGTTGGAGTCATTATCACTAGCCGTACCTTTTGCTTTTTTCTCCATATGTGGTTTCTCAGGAGTATTATCAGGGGTTGTTAACAGTCTGTCCCTCTTGTTGCTGCTGGAATTAGCCGTTTCCATCGGAGCTGGGTAGTCATGCTCGCTGTTTCTCTGGGTTGTAAAAGGGAGGTTTTTCACTGCCGGAGGTTTTGTGTTGTTGGTTTTCTTCATGTTCGGGCTGAAACGTCGTCAATATAGCTCAAAGGAGTGGATTTTATAACTACAAGATTAAAACATCGGGACTTTAGTGAGGAGTTCAGCCGGATGCGACTGCTCAGTCCGCCATCTTGCCCGCCGCCTCCACAAGCGGGATTGTCACTACCTGATCCGTACCGGAAACCCGATCGGTACCCCGCATGCGCGAAAGGTTTCTACTTCCGGTCGTAGCGTTTTACGATAGTTATGGGTCAGAGTATCTGTTAAGATGTTAAGAATAACAAGTATATCTTAAAATGTTTGCAATAATGAAGCATTTCAGTACAATGTAGACAAAAACGAAAAATAAAAAGAAAGTTACGGATCAGGACTCTCCGATCCTTACTGCGCATGTGTAAAGTCTGACCGTACAAATCGGGTCTACCCGATCCGTACCGCGCATGTGCAGATGTTTTCTTCTTCTTCTGTTCGTTTAATAGCAGTTTACTCCCCAGTGTACGAGGATACCGCCACCTGCTGACCGAGCGAATAAACCCTATTATAAACTGAATTATCGTCATTACAAACGTGTGTTAAATTTGATTTAGTGATAGTCGAGTGTGTTTATGCTTGTCTGTGAGGAGAGGATTGTTGGAATAGTGATGATGATGTCCGCTATCACTGTCAATTGTCAGTAAACACTTCATCTGGCTGATGAATCTACACGTGAGATATTACAAAGTCTGCATTATTAACTCTGTAATTAGGCGCCATTCTTCTTATTTTACGGCGCTGTTGCTCAATCGGGGGACGCTCTCTGTTGAGGAGAAAGAGGAGCTCTGTGAGTCTCCGACACCCTGACCCTGGCTGTACACTATTGTACTGAGCAGCGTGTGTGAGAGAGATGATCTGACGTGTCTGAGCTCAGACTGCAGCTACAGGAAGTTTCCCACTGAGCCTTTTTAGATGTAACTCCAAACCCGAGCAGGGGGAGGAGCCACAGACACAAACAGGAAGTAGAAACAGTAAACCAGCCCTCCTCCTGTCACACAGCCAGGGTGCTGATGGAGCTGAGACCTCCACCCACACAGAGAGACAAGCACTCCCACCCAAAGAGGCGGAGACAGAAACATGTACTACATATTGGTACTACGTGTAAATACTACCTATTTGTCCTGCTGCAGCTGAGGAGCATAGAATCATTCAGTTAGTAACATAGTTTTCTCTTTTGTCTGATGTCACAGCCTGAGTTACTTTCAGCTGATGTTATTCACACCATATACGCTACATTCATATAATTAACACATGACTGCAGACAGATGAGCTTTGTCCACCTGACCTGAGTCTTTCACTGCTCACCTGCTGATGGACCTGAGTGACCCTCACAGGAAGCTTCTCTCAGCTGCTTCCTCTGAGTACAGAGCAGGTTTCTGTGTGAGGGGAGGACATGGGGACTGCTGTGTGTGCAGAAGCCTTTACTGTACATGTGTGTTTGTGTTGGTGATCCGAGCTGGATGGAGACACTGATGAGCTGGACAGGTTCACTGTGACAGACCTGAGCTGATGGTTCATGTTAGCACTGCACTGTTTCTTTGCTGAAGTAAGTGTGTGTGTGTGTGTGTGTGTGTGTGTGTGTGTGTGTGTGTGTGTGTGTGTGTGTGTGTGAGTGAGAGAGAGAGAGAAAGGTCATGTGACTGGAAGCACAGGTCTCACCTGTTTCATGTTTCTGTCTTCAGTGTCCCAGCATGCCTCAGGGTTGGAGGTGTATGAGGGGGCGGAGTCTGTCCTGCTGCCCTGTCAGGTACCAGCTGATGTTTCCAGGAGCTCCACAGCAGCAGTGTGGGACCGTGATGGGCTCACGAACCCAACGGTTCACCTGCGTAGGCAGAGTGGTGACGATCTTAGTGATCAGAATGATCTTTACCACGGTCGAACATCAATGAGAGTCGACGCTCTGCAGACTGGAGACCTCAGCCTCACTCTGAGGAAGCCCACAGTCTCTGACAGTGGAACCTACACCTGCAGTGCTGTCAGCTATGGAGACAGGTTGAGGCAGATTGAAGTACATCTGAAGGTCACAGGTCAGTGGACAGAGGTCAGATTGATGTGAGTTCATACAAACATGTTGATTATGTTCATGTCTCGTGTGTTTGTGTTACAGAACCTCCTCCAGTCTGGCCCACAGTCCTCGCAGCTGTGCTGGGTACTCTGATCATCCTGGCTGCTGTCTTTGGTCTGTTTGTGTGCTATGCATACAAAAGGATGAAGGACAGAGAAGGTGTGTGTGTGTTTTATAATGTGTGTGTGTGCGTTTCCACAGAGCAGACCAAGAAGTGGAAGCAGCAGCCATCACCTTCACCTGTTACTCAGTAACACAGTCACACATTCAGTCATTCAGTTGTTGTGTTCATCTTATCCATAACAATAATTAATCTCGATGCTCACTCATTCAGGTAAGTATCTCCCAAACACTGCTGGACTCTGTGGCCTCCTTTCATCTTTCTCACAGCTGAAAATGTGCTGAGGAACTTTCCTCTGTGACATCTTTCCTCTGTGTATTCGAACACTTTGGTAGCAGAGCCTTGAACTCACACTGATGGAGCACATTAGAGGCTTCACCCACATCCTGGAGGTTTAACACACAGCTGCTCTTGTAGATCTGAACTGATTGTCTGATAGCGACGTCCTGAGGTCACATGACTAATGTGACCTCAGAGCACTTTTCCAGGATCAGCTGGTCTGAGCAGCTTCAGTGATTCAGGGTCCTTAGATGGAAGAGCAGATCCTCTGCCACCAATCACAGACCTGTTCCTGAGGTTCCACAGCTGAGCTGTTACTGACTCTCCACTTTGACCAGCAGATCACAAACCAGCTTGTTTCAGCACTTACTGCTGTGCTCTGGGGAATCAGTCCAGAAGTGTTTGTTACATAATAGCAACAGATATTATTTTTCACTTAGTAGCAGCTCATTGCAGCTTAAATGGGGATCAAGATGGCGCCGGTGTCCATGGCTGCTCGTCTGTGGCTTATAGTTTTGTTTGTTTTTATATTGTTTCTGTCATGTGACACTCAGGAAATCTGCTCTCTACTGGTGTACGATCGCCAGTCGCTGCTAAATCTCTGAAGTTCTGATCAAAACACAGTTCTGTTTGCTAACACAGGACAGAGTTCCTGGTGCCCACTGCTGTCACATATCCCGACCGGCCGTGCTGTCATGCTACCTCCCCAGCGAAGGCGTTGGGGTAGGCGCAGTGGCTGGCTGGTTAAACTCAAGCTTTTCTTACTTGGCTCTCGGTGAAGGCGGTCGCACTTTTCTCCTCTCCTCCTTCCCCTTATCTTCCCTGCTTAGCCTCTTGTGTCCTGTCTTGTCTCGCGTGCACTACTTTTCCCTTGAACAGTCTCTCACTGTCGTTCTCTAAAACCTAACAGAGAATTATGGATTTGATCAACTGGTCTCTGAATGCTATTGACACCCTCTTCTCAACGAGAAGTCTGGGCTCGGGAGAGCCCGAGTGCCCTGGAGGGACTTTCCCTGCCGGATACACGATGGATGGGTGGCAGACCTGGAGGATCTTGTGCCTGGCGGGACTGTCTATCGAGGACGCTGAAGATATCTACCTATTCGGAACCATGATAACGGGGTTCTTGCTGATTGGAGCTGGCTTGGCCCTGACTTGTCGGAGAAATAAGAGAGCGGAACCAGCTGTTCAAACCCCCCCTAAGCTGACCGCTGGAGTTGAAGCGATGGGACGAGGCGCGGCCTCCCACACCGAACGCAGCATGGTTAACACCTTGGAGACGCTTACAGCTGCCGTGAAGACTCAAACTAACACCATTGAGCGTATGATGGGATACATCAGAGAGGGGCCTGCTCACAATAACACCCTTGAGCGAAAGTTGGATAACATCGCAGAACGGCTCACTGCAGCTGTGGGGTCTCAGAACCAAAAGAATGACAACACCACGGAACAGAAGCTTGATACCATCATGGGGAGGCTCGCAGCGCTCCAACGGGAAATCGAGGCCCCAGTGTCAGAGTGCTAAATTCGCTGCTCGCATAAAGGAGAAATCAACAATATTCTACATTTGGACACCACGGCGCCAGCTGCTAGGCCCAAGGCTGGAGCCCACCAAAACAACTCCCTGATAACGACTGTGTGATGACTATTCTTCCCATCCCATGAAGGACACCTGGATCGGCTGGAGGACTGTTTACTTAGCCTGATACGGCGAAGGACACTGTCTCAGCTGAACTATGGACACGCACACACACACACTTACACTGATAAGCACGCACTCATCCCCCTCCCTTCCAAACGCCTTCGATGCTTGTTCCTGCGGGGGAATGCAGCGGGTCTGTGTGCCGCGCTGAAATGGTAGCATGGTGCAGGACGACTGCTGTGTTCCTTCGAATCACCCCCCACCCCCCTATCCATCCCCTGTGGCTTGTCATGTGCTCTGATGTTGTGATGTGGACATTAATGTGCTCTCTGTGCAGAGGAATTTTTTTTGTTTCCTGTTCTCATGCTGTCCTCCCATAGGTTGCCCAGCGTGTGAAGAGGTCTCTTTTTTTCCTCTTGTACTTTTCCCATTGTTGTGTAATTTTTTCGGTGTTATTCTCCTAACGCTGCCGATCTCCGACTGTATTCCCTTGTGTTGTCTTTGTTGTTGTGTGTGTAAGTCGGGGGGGGGGTCCTATTCCTCTGTGGGGCAACCTGCATATGGCCAATAAAGCATTCATTCATTCATTCATTCATTCATTCATTCATAATACAGAGATTATTTTGTGGAGTTTTTGTGCACCGACGTTTCCTGGACCCCGTGGGTTCCTGCCTCATCCCCGTGGTCGGCCAGGATGACGCACCGCTCCTTTGTGACCCCTGTCCTCCTCGGCGGATGATCTGATTTCCTCGTGTTGGTGTTGTTCCCAGACCATCATGAAAATGTTGTTCCAGGTTCAACATTGCAAGTGACCAATCACATTGTTGTGACGTTTTTCTTTTGTGCACCAAGCCATTCATGCATTTATGAAATTCCAATGTTGCAAGGACAATATCAATTCTGCTTACTGTTTATTAAAGGGTTATGATTAGGGTTAGGGTCAGGGTCTGTTGATCAGCAGACAGAGGCGGTTTCAAGCAGCTTAAGTACAGTTTTTTGTTTTACGCCGTTTTTTCCCGAAGTCGCAAAAGTATGACGTCACAACATTCTGATTGGTCACTTGCAATGTTGATCCTGGAACAACATTTAGTATGATGATCTGGGAACAACACCAACACGAGGACATCAGATCAACCCCTCCTCGGCTCAGTGTGCACCAGGCGAACCTGGACAATCTGAGGCTGCTGTGTGGGGCTCCCTGTGCTACTGGGGCTCATACAAATTTCCCACATGTGGGACTAATAGAGGTTATCTTATCTTCAGCTCAGAGGGGGCGGGGCCTTCTCCATTGCTGCTCCTAATCTCTGGAACAATCAGCACATTAGAGACGCCGCTTCATTGTCCACTTTTAAAACACATCTTCTCATTTTACTGCTTCAATTTAATCTAATGTGCTGGTTTCGTTGTTTCCATTTAATTTTACCTCTTTTTTATTTATGTATTGTTTTCTTCTTTCTTTTTGGGCACGGTGGTTATCACTGTTGCCTCCCAGCAAGAAGGTCCCGAGTTCAACTCCACCATCAGGTCTTTCTGTGTTTGTGTGGGTTCTCCCCGTGTCCTCCGGCTTCCTCCCACAGCCCACAGACATGCAGTTTGTGGAGATTCATTGAAAAAATCTAAATTGCCCATAGTTGTGAATGTGAGAGCGAATGGCTGCCTGTCTTTGTCTGTTGGCCCTGCGACAGACTGGCGACCTGTCCAGGCTGTACCCCGCCTCTCGCCCTATGACAGCTGGGATAGGCTCCAGCAGCCCTGTGACCCTGAAAGGGAGAAGTGGAAGCGAATGGATGGATGTTTTCTGTCATGTCAGAACTTTGCTTGCAGCTGGGAGTTGTCTGACAGCGCTTCATGAATTGATTACTTACAGTGTGACTGGTTTTAACTAATATCTGCTGGAATCTCTGCAGACCATCAGTAGCAGCCTGAAGCAGCAGAATTAGAAGAAGTCTCCTTCATGTCTCTAAAGAAGTGCTGACACATTACAACATACTGCAGCACTAATTCATGCACAACTTTCACAGATTAAATAAAAGCTTGTTATAATTCAAAGTTACTGCCTGTATGTTTGACACAGCAAAGCAGCTGTTTGTGCAGCCTCACACATCAACACAACAGTTCAGCTCCAAGTCAGAGAAACACTGAGAACAGCTGGTTACACAGCAGAGGACAGGATGGACCATCAACCTCACTCATGTCTGTCTGTCTGTGTTCATGTTCTCCTCTCAGCTCTGCTGCCAGATGTGGTGGAGGTGCCACAGGGGAAGGAGTCTGTCGAGCTGCCCTTTAAGACCACAGCTGACCTTCCTCAGGACGTCACAGTGGAGTGGACAGACTCCAATGCCATGAAGGTCCACGTGTATGAGAGTGGAAAAGATCAGCCAGACAAACAGCACCAGGTTTACAGAGATCGCACAAAGATGAAGAAAGATCCACTGAGAACCAAAGACCTCAGTCTGACCCTGAAACCCCTCCTCCTCACTGACAGTGGAGTCTACACCTGCACCGTCTACAAGAAGGATGGAGACAAGCTGCAGAAATCAGTGACTCTCAGTGTCAGTGGTGAGTGTAACAGCTGTTTGTCCACCGTGTGAATCCTCCATGAATAAGATCCAACCAGACAGATTCTTGGGTGCTGTGTTCTTTATTTTAATTATTTTTAAGATAACCAAATGTCTGGATATGACGGTCTTTGTATCATCATCTTTTTGCTACCACACATAGTTGTAACCCCCATTACTGGTTTCATTCTCAAATGCTGTTTTTCAGAATATGTCCAGAGAGCTTGTATTGCTTTGTTTTCAGTTTGACAATAATAGGTCCAGCAAAGCTTTGGCAGGAGAACATGCAAAGACATGATTGGTTAGCATTTGTAGCATAGAATTGATCACAGATAGTGCTGAATTTCTCTGTGTTTTTTTCTCAGCAGTGCACACAGTGGGAATATTTAGTCTCATCATGGAACAGTAACAGTGAGCTTTTTTATCTGTCTGTGTTCTTCTGTTCTCTCTCAGTTCCTCCGCCACAGGTGGTGAATGCAACAGATGCAGAGGAGTCTGTCCTGCTGCCCTTTAAAACCAAGGCCGACCTTCCTCAGCACGTCACAGTGGAGTGGACACTCACTGAACCCACAGAGAGGAAGGTCCACGTGTATAAGAGTGAAAACAATCAGTCACACAACCAAGACCAGGATTACAAGGATCGCACAGAGATGAAGGAAGAGCCACTGGGAACTAGAGACTTCAGTCTGACCCTGAAAAAGCCCCGCCTCACTGACAGTGGAGTCTACACCTGCACCGTCTACAACAAGGATGGACACATGCTGCTACAGAAAGTAGTGACTCTCAGTGTCAGAGGTGAGTGTTACGTGTGAGCTGGTTGTCCACAGTGGGAATCTCAGATGTGTAAACCTGTGAGTGTGTCCAGCTGTTTGTGCAGCCTCACACATCAACACACAACACTGAGAACAGCAGCTGCTGGTTACACAGCAGAGGACAGGATGGAGGATCAACCTCACTCATGTCTGTCTGTCTCTTTACAGAGAGTGTGCCAGACATTGTGCAGACGCCAAGAGGACTGGAGCCTGTCCAGCTGCCCTTAAAAATCACAGCTGTCCTTCCTCAGGACGTCAGAGTGGAGTGGACAGACTCCAATAACAAGATGGTCCACGTGTATGATAGTGGAAAAGATCAGCCAGATGAACAGGACCCAGCTTACAAGGGTCGCACAGAGATGAAGAAAGATCCACTGAGTACCAAAGACCTCAGTCTG
This sequence comes from Copadichromis virginalis, assembly GCF_057382275.1. Lineage (NCBI taxonomy): Eukaryota > Metazoa > Chordata > Actinopteri > Cichliformes > Cichlidae > Copadichromis > Copadichromis virginalis. Next base: position 1,910,403 of record NC_140620.1, read on the forward strand.
ACCCTGAATAACCGCGACCTCACTGACACTGGAGTCTACACCTGCACCGTCAAGAAGAAGGATGGAGACAAGCTGCTGCAGAAATCAGTGACTCTCCATGTCTATGGTGAGTGAAGCAGCTGTTTGTGTGAATCCAGCATGAATCAGTGAAATCAAAGAGCAGCTGATGGATCTGTGATAACCTGATACGATAAAATAATGTTTCTTATGAGACACAAAAGTGCTGGAAATGAATTTAATAACTGAAAGTGTAATGAGGTATTTTGTGTTTTCTATCTAATATAAGCTGGGTATGTTCTTCACTGAGCTCTCTATCATCATCATCACTCTGAGCTGTTAATAAGAAGCTGCTGACACTCACTGATCAGTACAGATGAATATATTTGCTGGCACAGCTACTCCTCAGGGCTCTGCTGATTGGTCGACTACTTTAATGAGACTTTTTGGTAAATAAGGAACAGAGTGCTTCATCTTCTATATATATTTGATCATAAACTAACATTGTTTAAAATAACAATTAAGACTTCGATTATCTAAATGTGTTCTGGTAAATCAAAGCTGACAGCTAGTGCAGCAGAATCAGAAAGACTTTATTTATCCCCTACAACTAGAGCTGGGCGATAGAACGATAACGATATGTATCGCGATATAACTTTTACTCGATAGAAAAATTAAACTATTGCGATAGACCTCATCTCTCTTGTCCCCTTTAAAAAAAAAAGAACAGCCAATCCAAATTAAGTAGCGCAGAGCCGAACCAATCACAGCCGCAGCGTCACGTCACGTGACTTGTTACGTCCAGCACAAGTGCCAAGCCGCACATGTGTTTGTTTGGGAAGCAGCCAGCCACCGTACCGCCGGGTAACGGAGGAAATGAGTGTGCCGACTAGAAAAATCAACCGAGCGTGACCGAAGAGAAAACAGATGATGGTTCCAACGCCGGAGAGATTGTCGAACGGAAGAGCCACAGAAGCTCCGTAGTGTGAAGGTATTTCGGCTATTTCAAGTCTGACAAAAAACAGAGTAGCGTGCACTGTAAATGTGCCGAAAGCAAGTCTGGAAACACAATAAAGCGGTGCAGCTCAGTCTCTGACTGGAAGCGCTGATTCGTCATTCGGCTTTTGTCAGACTAAAGTAACTGTTAAAACTGTTTGAAAAGCTCAGCTATACAACAAGGAGAGATTGAGAATTTCCTTTTAGTTCTCAGTTTATTTGATATTGACAAAAGTTAGTCAGTTTTGTCTGTTCTTCTGTAAAACAAACTAAGATTTATTTTTAGAATTAATATTTTGTTTCTAAGTGGAATTGACAATTTAGTCTGTTTCGTTTGTTCTATTTTGAAACTTAAACGCTTTAGCGCTTAAAGTCTCATGTTCCTTAAGTACATCTACCCTGTTGAACTTATTATGGGAAATAAATATTTAAATCAAAACAAGCTGCTGATTATTTCACATTTTACTTGTGAGCAACGGCACATTTAAATCTTACAAATATAGTTATTTGGCTGATATCGTGATAGATATCGTTATCGCCTGAAATGAAAAAACATATCGTGATATGAAAAAATCTTATATCGCCCAGCTCTAATTAAAAAACAAACTAAGATTTATTTTTAGAATTAATATTTTGTTTCTAAGTGGAATTGACAGTTTAGTCTGTTTCGTTTGTTCTGTTTTGAAACTTAAACGCTTTAGCGGCTGCCTTTTGTGTAGTTTGCAATATTTGCCTTTATTTATCTGAAAAAGTCTCATGTTCCTTAAGTACATCTACCCTGTTGAACTTATTATGGGAAATAAATATTTAAATAAAAACAAGCTGCTGATTATTTCACATTTTACCTAGCTGACCTTGGTCCAGTTTGTCACTCTGGAGTGGACTCTCAATGGTGTCTGTCTCTTTTCTCTTTTCAGACACTGTGAGGAGTTTGGGGACAGTGTATGGAAACAAGTCTTATTTGCTCGAATTTAAAAAAACAGATAAACTTGATCAGATTTCCAAAGTGGAGTGGAAACGTATACACCCCAAATACAAGTTCATAAAGGAAATAACACGCCATCAGGGAAATGAGAAAGACCTCAGTCTGAACCTGGAAGACCTCCACCTCACTGACAGTGGAATCTACACCTGCACCGCCTATAACAAGGATGGAGCCATCCTGCTAAGGCAATCAGTGATATTCAGTGTCAGAGGTGAGTGTATCAGCTGTTTGTCCACACCGCGAATCCCAGCTGTGTAAACTGCAAGTGTCCAGCTGTTTGCAGCTGTGTGAGAATAAAAGCCTCACAGCAATACGGCAGCTATTATAGCGGTTAGTTATGGCTTGGAGATTTATGGAGCATGCTGTGAACTTAGCTAACATTACTTAGTAATATGAGTTCCTTTACTCAAGTGAAAGCTTTAAACATTAGAACGATACATAGCATTGTGACAGACCAGGAGTCTCCATTTCAACTTTTGTCCAAAGCACTGACTTCAAACTACACACCAGTTTTTAAATTGTGTTGATAGTCCACGTAAAACCAGAGTCATGATCAAAAGTACACGCGATTTATTTTTCCTAAATAAAACAGAGGCCTTTACTACGGGAAGAGAAGAAGGACAGCGCTAGCAAACACTCCGCTTGTGAGCAAAAAAGGAAAAAAAAACACCTGTTTGTGTCAAACAATCAAAAAAATATATTAAAACGTGACATTTGGTTGTTTAGGAAAAGGGGAAGTTTTAGGAGTGAGCAAGTGAAAGAAAGAAAGGGAGGAAGGGAGTTTTCACAGGTGAGAGGTTTGTGACGTGTACCGTGTTTGCAGTCAAGTTAGTGTGTGGTGTAGTCGTTGTTTTGTTTTGTGTGTCAGTTCTACTAGTGAATGTCACAGTTGCTGCAAAACAGCCACCAGAGGCACATTTCAATGTAAATGCTGTCTCCAGGTGGAAAAGTGATACACCTGCTGCTGTCATACCTGCAGGGTTTGTCCCTGTGCTGGGTGGAATAATGGTGATATGAGTGATCCATATGGGCACAAAGAATAGTCACTTGTTTTTGTTCTACCGACGTTCCCTGACTTTCATTCAAAAGCTGTTTCTGGTCAGCACCGACACATTAAACTACTTACACATTATAAATGTCTTCAAGCTCACACTGAGGCCTGTGGGGCACCATCAGCCACTGACACAGTATATGGATATTTCATACATTAAGGCTGCCTGTTTATTTAAGGGAGATGAACAATACATTATAACTGTACCAAATAATGTCACTGATGATAGATTAAATAAGTAGATTTTAGGAAATGCACTGGAAAAACTTGAAAATGGACCTTGAAAGTGCTTAGAAAGTGCTTGAATTTGACCCTGAAAAAGGTGTACGAACCGTGACTGAAACACTGAACGCTGCTGGTTACACAGCAGAGGACATGATGGACCATCAACCTCACTCATGTCTGTCTGTGTTCATGTTCTGCTCTCAGACTTCCAGGTGGAGATGGTGGAGGTGACAGAGGGGGTGGAGTCTGTCCTGCTGCCCTTTAAAACCACAGCTGACCTTCATCATGTTTTCAGTGTGTACTGGACTGTCTTTGAATCCACAGCGAAGATGGTCCATTACCTTGATGTGAATAAAAAAAACCAGCCAGATTTACAGTACAGGTCTTACATCGGTCGCACAGAGATGAATGAAGATCCACTGATCACTGGAGACCTCAGTCTGACCCTGAATAAGCCCCAGCCCACTGACAGTCATAGCTACACCTGCACGGTCTGCAACAAGGATAAACGCATCCTGGTACAGAAAGTCGTGACTCTCAGAGTCAGAGGTGAGTGTAACAGTGCAGTTAATGTTGAAGAAATGATGTAAAAAGATTGACAAGAAGTTTACACAATAAGAAAGAAAGTGATGTGTGTCGTAGTGTCACATAAAGATCTGAACACACGTTTAGCTGCACCATCCCTCCTGTAGTGGAACTACTCTGTGAAATATTTAAGGTGTCTAGTTTCAGTAACAGCAGAATTATCTTCTCATGATGTCTGCAACCACAGACAGCTGACTGTGTTCATCTGGATGTTTTTAATGGAAGTGTTAGGGTGACTTCTTCAGTCTCAGAAGGCTGAATGATGGATGATTGAACCTGCTTCAAGGTTAAATCCACATTCATTCACTGAATTAAAGAGAAATGAAAATAATCATAAGTACTTGCTTGATAACATCACTGTATGTAACTGTTGTGACTTTTATTCATGATCCACACAAAAGTGACGATGTTGTACTCCTTAGACCAGCGGTCCCCAACCCCCGGGCCTCGGACCGGTACCGGTCCGTGAGTCGTTTGGTACTGGGCCGCGAGAGTTGAGGCTCGGGTGTGAAATGTCTGGTTTTCAGGGTTTTTATCGGTTCTCAGCGTTATTTTGTTATCGTTTTTATCTTTGACTCTGTTTTCCTGGGTCTTTTCACGTGTGTTATGAATAAATCTTCTGTTTTTCGGTACCGGTACTAGTTTTATTTTGTTGTATTTATCCGCGACACCTTAAAGGCCGGTCCGTGAAAATATTGTCGGGCATAAACCGGTCCGTGGTGCCAAAAAGGTTGGAGACCGCTGGACTAGATGTAGAGTTTGTATTTTATTTTGCAAAGATTTTAAACAGCATGGTGTTTACTCACCAGGGTCTTTTACAAGCCAAATATAGAAGCTAAGTGTGTTAGTTTTATCTACATGATGGATATGAATAAAACCTTTGGACTACATAACACTGAGCACAATAAGATAACTACAGTATAAATGTGTGGGTGCAGAGTACATCCAAATAACACTGGATACATGTCCTTAAAGTAGTGTTGAACTCACAGCTGTGCGGCTCATGGAGAGCTGTGATTGGCCTGTACAGACAGGTGACCAGGTGCTGATTTAGGGAATGCTTGGTTTGCATTTTAAATATCACTCAGTCATACTCGTTTAACTGTAGGAAGCCAAATCTATGGAGTTCATGTATGTGGTCGTTTTCATCACTAGTAAAGGTTGTTCCAGTGTTCCCACTACTCAGACTAAACCACAGCTGAGAGGAAAGAGTCACATGATCACCTGGTTTGTGTCTGATGTAGAAAGACTGAGACTCACTCCTGTTTTCTCCCCTGCAGCAACCTTAAAGGGAACCATGAAAGACATGCTTCCATGTCGCAGGAGGAGGAAGGCACCAAAACCTGAGGTCAAAGAGGACGTGAGGTATGTTTGCAGGGTCACAGAGGTGTGTTTACCTGTCACCATGGTAACTGCAGCTGCTCCAGTTTCAATGAGCTGCACTTTGAATATGGAATGATCTTTATATCATAAGAAGAAAAAGAAGAAATGTAATCTGAGCAAATAATTCCTCGTGAATTCCTCGTGCATAAATCCAACAGCCTGCACAGAGCTCAGCAGCCACACCCACAAAGAAGCTGCGAGTGTTTCTCCTGTGATTGTGCTGCAGCATTTTTACGTGCAGTTCATCTGCTGGTGACATTTTGCTGGTGCACATCACTACAGCTGTTACTTGTTAGAAACTTTTCAATGTCATCCTTCAGTCTCAGCCGACTGCAGGTTTCCAACCTTATAAACAGGACATTTGCACAATGACCCAAACCAGCAGCAGTGAGGGAGCACTGAACAGTTCAGTGGTGCCCACTGGAAACACAGATGAACACAATGAACATTCAGGATGCTTATTTAAAAGCACCTTTCAAGGACGCTGTACAGCAAATAAAACAGGCAGTTTTAAACAGGTGGGTTTTGAGGTTGGACTTAAAAAGAGGGAATGAGGTGATGTTTCCGAGGTCTGCAGGAATTCCAAAGTTGGAGGGCAGAGCGGCTAAAAGCCCCCCATAGAAACAAGACGAGAGAAAGGAACAGAAAAGAAAGAGAAGAGGATGATCGGGGGCGCTGGAGTGGGATGGTGATCTGAACCAGAGATGGTGGGGAGAGACAATGAATAGCTTTAAATGTATAATTAACGTGAGATTTGACCTGGAGCCAGTGAAGCTGCTTCAGGGTGGTGTGGTGGGTAGAGCTTTGCTTCTCGTCCATAAACTCTCTCCATCCTCTGTCATGTGACTCTTGCGTAGGTGGCAGGAGAGGTTTGCCGTGTTTAGTGGGGGCCGGTTTTGCAGAGTACAGTTTTCTGGCCCGTGTCAGACTTTCTTGCTACAGAGCGAGCCCCTCGTTTAGGAATAATGTCCTGGATTTGTTTTGGTCCTTCTGTTTGTCATCATTTCACTTTATTTTACAAAATCTCAACAGGATCTTCAGCTTTATTGTGATTGTGGTTTATTATTTATTATTGTAGTTTATGTGGAAAATAAACAAGCGGACGGCAGAGCCACACGCTGGGGTTACCGTCGTTGTTGCTAACGACAACGCCTAAAAACAGTGGCGTGTCCATCCACACTGTGGTTATATTAAATATAAGAGAAAGAAAGAACTGTAAAAATGGATATAGCCACTCCAGTGACCATCAAACCATGAAACAAACCGTGAACAGGTCACATTGTGACACCATGAAACAAACGATCGTGTATGAACCAAAAGGCGTCATCAGATATATAGCCTTATATCGAACTGCCCTATCCACTGAAGGGCCAGGGTCCTGACACCAACAGTGACCAATCACATCAGGACCCTGGCCCTTCAGGCAAAGTGATGTGCACAGGCTAAAATGACCTTAGCAGATTAACTGTACGAGCGTAGCACTGCTGCAGCGCGAGCAGAGGAGAGACCTCTTTGGGTTTTGGCTTCTCTGCACCTGGCTGCAGTGCTGCACTGACTTTATGAGGAATTTAATTATTTGTTGAATTATGTTTTTTTTTTTTCTTGCATGGCACTTATGATGTAAAGATTATTGCATATTTAACACTGATTAATGGAACAAGGAGCTCAGAGCTCAGCGAGTGAGGACATGACCTGCCCGTGCAGGTATGAATGTATGAACCTGGTTTAATTCTTGGCTCTGATCCTCATCCTAGTTCCAGCTGATCGATCACAGATCAGAGAACCGATCAGTCTGTTTGTAGGATGTTGATCAGCTGGCACAGCTGGGACAGACTCCAGCATCAAACCCACCGACCCATGTGAGTGTCTGACTGTCCTCTGTGTCCTCAGGAACCATGAAGACCTTCCTCTGATGGAGGTTCATTCAGCTTGATGGGTCACAGAGGAGGAGGAGCTGGTGATGAAGAGCAGCCTGTGTGTATACAGTATCTGTTGTGTATTCAGCCCTGAGGAAGATGAAGATGCAGCTTTGCTTTGGTCTTCCTCTGCTAACAGCTAACAGCTAACTAACCTCAGCCAGATGTTCTGCAGCTGTTTGTCTAACATTATAATGAGTTTATAATAAGTTTATAAAGGTGATGACCCCGAGCGTGTTTCTGCTGTGCTGATGGATCTCTACGAAGCGTCCTGACTCTGTGTCACATGTGAGCTTCATGTGGGTCAAAGGTCAAAGCTGCTGACTGTCAGGAAGCATCAAACATCATGAAACACCCCCTCTGACCTCAGAGCTCCCTGAGGCCACACCCACACTTCCTATCAGTGCCTGTGATTGACAGCTGCCTCCATCAGTGTCATATGTATCCATATAATCCCCCTGACGTCACTGATGTTGGTGCTGTATGAACCAGATTAAATGTTTTTACATATTAACATGATGTCTCCGTGTCTCTGTCTCGTATACAGTATTTATTCATGTCAGTCCATTCAGTGCACAAACATGTCAGTAATCAAACACTGTGCTGTTGTGTTGCAGCTGCACACACACACTCATGTTGGTGCTTTGTGTTCACTGCTGTTGGGTCAAAGCTGTGTTTAGACCAGGCTGTCCAGGTCTGATGGAGCTGCCTGTTCAAACAGTGAATGACCTGGTGTGGAGGGCCCTTCATCATGTTCTGATGGAGCTGTGGGGCAGAGGGCAGCCATCATGGTGTTTCCTGTGAGCCGCGGTGCAGCTGTGACTCAGTGTGCTCTCTATAGAGCACCGATAAACACCAGCAGCTCAGACATTTGATTGTTCCAGGGGAGGGTGGTGTCAGGAGTTGATGAAGCTGGAAGTATGGGGTTTAATTATGGTGGAGGACTCTGGGCAGAGTGGGACAGACACTGGCTGAAGACTCCATCCACCCGGCCTGGGACACCGTCAGGATCGGCAGCCTTCCTCAGGTCGACGGTTCGCAGTGACCTCATGCTCGTGTGCTGTGAGGGTGGAGCTTGTGAGGTGAGTGGGTTGTGGTGCAGCACAGTGGCTGATAGATAAACACCATCCTAGTGAATCCAGCAGACGTCACATGAGGTCACAGAGTCTCCATCACTGATTAAACACCTCAGCTGTGAAGAGTATGACCAGGTTTGGTGTTGGAGTTATTAACACATTCAAAGCATTGTTATAAATATACAGTCCAGTAAGAGCAGCTCCCTGTTACAGGTGGTCTGTGTGGTTTAATGGCCATAAAAATAAACATGTGACATCTCTGGTAGAATGAGCTTGACTCTGAACACTGGTCCGTGAGCTCAAAGGACCAAACGTTTGCTGCTGTAAGCCAACTGCTGATTTCTTGGCCTAGCCAAACAAAAACCTGTATGAGGTCACATGGTTTTTATTACTAGAGCGAGGATACTTAGAGTGCCCAGAGAGCTTTGTTCAGGGTATGGACGCTAAGTTCACAGGTCATATTTATGCTATGTCATTGTTGTACACCGTTAACCTCAGGATTACAGGTGTGTTCGTTCCATGTGGGTAGAGTCTTTATAACATTCAGGTGCAGCACAGTGCTCCATTTTATTTTCAGTGTGGACGTGTCCTTTAGTTTCAGATGACCGGTGTAATAATATCACTGTTGTGTTTTACATAAAGGCACAGAGACTCGTGCAGGGACATCATGCAACCCTCCCACAGAGATCCTGAACGGTCAGTGTGAGGCTGAGTGGTTGTCTGTACCTCTGTGGCTGCACTCGTTACTTACCCACCATGCACCACTGCTCTCAGTCAGGGACTGTAACCCATCTCCATCCCTGGGCAGGCTGTGATCAGCTGACCTCTCTGTAAGAGCCAAAGTCAATGTTTATGTTTTGTTTATTTGTTATGGTGGCACAGGTGTATAGCTTTACCTGCGTCTCACGTGATGGCATGTGGGTGTGGTCACAGGCTATTTACCTGATGTCGGTGTTTGCAGCAGGTGTGTTGGGTGAGGGGTTCGTGGGCAAACTTTTCTGTTGACCGTCATTTTTTGGCACACCAGTTAATCCATGCGCTAGTTGTAAATTGATTCAAAGCACAAAAGTTTGTTTTGTTTTGTCCTTAAAATAAATGTGCAAAGTACAAGTACGACTCATTATGGATTATTGGAGGCGCGTCACAGGGACACAACCAACTCAGCCGGCCGCGGCTTTATTTACGGATGAAAGTCGCAACGCTCTCTTTGGCTGCACACAGCTGGATTCATCCAGGTGTGAGCAGATGTCTTGTGATCTTCTAGGCTGAACTGCTGCAATTCATTATATGATGACCTCTGACAGAGCCACCCATTACTCTGTGACTCACAGCTTCCTGGTTCTGACCCATGTGACTGAGTGGACCAATCAGTGGCCGTCAGTGTGTGAACCCTCAGAGGATTCGTTAAAGCTGAAACATTCACTCAGATATGAGTTCTTAAAGATGTTATAAAGAGTCAAACATCAGCTCTGAGAGCAGAAATCAGTGGAGACATTCTGAGGTCCCTGAGCGTGCTCATGGGTGGAGATCACACATCTGCTTCCTGACAATTTGACTTTGTTATAGTGTGTGTGTGGGGGGGGGGGGGGGGAGTGTTTCTGCTAGTGTCCCAGGGGCAGTGTTCCCTGTAATGTTTCATGTGTCTGAACACACAAACTCCCTGAGCAGCCCCTTGGACCACTGTGAGCAACAGCAGACGTGTGCACTGTGGTCACACCAGCATCCAAGTTACATGTTTATTAAAGTAATCAGATTACAGCATTCATGTTACACTACTTTTAATTAACTGCTTTAGCCCACTTACAATGAAAATTAAATAAAATCTTGTTCATGACCTGTGCAGCATGTTAACACTATTGGGAGGAAAAATAACTTAAACTTTCTACCTGCAGGCCTGATGTGTCACTGCTGTAACACCTGTAACACTCAGCAGGCGCCTCATTGTTCTGACACACACAACAACACTACTGACTACACTACACACTAACTACACACTAACTACACACTAACTGCACACTAACTACACACTAACTACACAAGATTTGTGCTAAACGTCTCGAATCTCTCACATCTCAAACACGCCGTCACTCCTAAAACTTCCTCCTTCCTAAACAACTAAATGCCATGTTGCCATATCATTTTTTGATTGGTCCACATGGTACAATTTTCCACCAATAGGAAAGGGTGGGGGTGTTTTGTTTTTGTTTTTTCTCACAGGCTTTCGAGCGTTTTCCTTCTAAAACGCAGTTTTTCCCGTTTCTTCCTGCAGTAAATATAAACAACGACAGTATTCAGGAAGGAAACCAAACATTGCAGATATTTTATCATAACTCTGGTTTTACGTGGCCGATCAACACGATTTAAAAACTGGTACAAAGTCCACACTTTGTCCGTCAGTTGTTCCGTCTGTCCTGCTCACATCTCCGATGGTTGGACACGTTGTCATTAACGTGGCTTCACTCCACATCAGCCACTTTGCTAAAACACAATTCAGGTTAGAATTTTTTTTTGTGCGCAACGCGCAGACACCATGCCAGCAGTGCGCAATTGCGCACTCGCACAGCTCAGAGGGAACATTGCCCAGGGGCATGTGGAAAAGCTGTTGAAATTAAATTAAATACTTTGTCATGATTTTTACATCAATGTGCTTTTCACAAAGACTATTAGCAGTAACAATGAAAATGACGTGCTGCCTGAACTACCCATGTGTTAATGCAGTGGTTCCCAACCCCCGGGCCACGGACCGGGCCGTGAGAGTCGAGGCTCAGTGTGAAATTTATGGTTTTCAGGGTTTTTATCGTTAACTTCGTTTCCCTGGGTCTTTTCCTGTGTTATAGTCGTGTGTCTTATTTTGAAAGAAATGTTTACACGTTACCATAGCGACCACAGAGCATTAAGGGTGCAGACAGATGCAGCTAACCAACATTTTGATTTCCCTTATTTGATTTATGGACCTAACTGTATGAACTGGACTTTGGCTTTAATGCTGCTCCTCTTCATCATTGCTGTGTTGCATTTCCATCATTCTGCTGCTGGATTCACTGCAGGCTTTAACAAACACTCCTTTGGGTCCAGGCCCAGCCACGTGTTTGTAAGCTGCTGTGCTCCTCACAAATAAAGCCTGAAACAGCTCAGACTATTAGAACCAGCACTGAGCCCTGTTACAGTTATAGTGTTAGAGCAGCGGCTGCAGCCTACAGCATTTAAACTAGCTGACAGTAAACACATCAGTCCAGATGTTACCACAGTACTTTGTGATGCTGAGAGTTAAAACAACTGAGACAGGCTGATTAGGCTGATCATTCCTTTTATCACGGCCTCTGCTCTGACTGGAGATCACACTGATTTCAGTTCATTTAATATGTGAGTGCACACAGTCGTTCTCAAGTGGACATAGATGATGACCAAGGACCAGGCTCACCTCATCCCAGCCTCTAACACAGTGTGCTGAGTCTGTGCTATGAATATGTTGCAGTGAGTACAATGTAAGCATCCACTGCACTTACAGTACCTACACCCAGTTACATGTGTGGTGAAGATACAGAGAATGAAATGTAATTATTAATGAAATAACCATCCATCCATTCTCAGTGCTTCCATATTAATAAATGACACATGATGGAAAACAGAACCTGAAATTGTTCAGTTCAGTACTTTTGTCTGTATGCACTGTGCTTATAAAGGCCCTGACTGCTGTGACACATACAGCAGTAAATATATACATGATGTGGAAATCATTTTCACAGAGACCAGAAAGTCATTAAATCACTGCTGACAGTTCGGTTGATGTTCGGTCGTAGCTCCTGGAATGGCTAACTGAAGCTGGTCCTGATCCCAGGACCAGAGGGGACCGGCCCCATCCAACTACAGAAGAGCCCACTGAACGGTAAGAACAAGATCCGGGCTACCAACACCTACGCCCTGCCTGTGATCAGGTACCCTGCTGGGATAATAAGCTGGCCAAAGGAGGAGGTAGAAGCCACTGATGTCAAGACCAGGAATGCATGGAGGGTTTCTCCCCCAGACCAGCACCCTGAGGCTGTACGCTAAGGAGAAGGAAGGGGGCCGGGGACTGGTGAGTGTCAGCACCACAGTCCAGGATGAGACAAGGAACATCCACAAGTACATCACGAAGATGGCCCCAACTGACCGAGTGCTCAGTGAATACCTCAGGCAGCAGAAACCCAAGAAAGAGGAGGGAGACGAGGAACCATCATGGAAGGACAGGCCCCTGCATGGTATGTACCACCGGCAGATAGAGGAGGTGGCTGATATCCAGAAATCCTACCAGTGGCTGGACAAAGCTGGACTGAAAGACAGCACAGAGGCACTAATCATGGCAGCACAAGAACAAGCTCTGAGTACAAGATCCATAGAGGCTGGGGTCTATCACACCAAGACTGTATTTATATCCAGGCTGACATGGAGTTCAGGGTTCAACACTCAGGAAAGTGTGAGACCTTCCACACTGACAGAAGATGCTGCACATGATTAAACTGTTGTTTGTTAAAGCCTCACAGATCTGAGAGCAGAGCTCAGTGGGTGCACGAGCCTTTATACATGAAGTGTTTCAGGTTCATTTAAATCAGTGTTTCTGTTTCCAGCAGAGCAAACATGATCCAGCTGTTTCACATGGATCTGTGTGGATGCAGCAGCACCTGACTCTGTACATCAGGTGGGTCACATGACACCTGGACATTCACAGCATCGTCCCTCAACGGAGGGACCGAGTGTTTCTTTCCTCTTTAGAAAGCTGCTCTCTGTCCAGGAGCTGTTGTCACAGTACAAAAACAGGAAGTCACAGCTCTCTGCTCTGTGATTGGCTGCTTCTTATCTCAGCTTCCTGCAGAGGGTGGAGGTCTGCTACACACACCAACAGAAGTGTGACTTTCACTTCCTGTTTATTGGTGTTGTTGTTAAAGCTCTCAGGCGATGCTGCAGCGTCCCCTGCTGACACAAACTCCTCCCTCTGTCTCAGAGGTCAGAGGTCAGCCTGCTGCTGAGGGTCTGCCTGTTTATGGACTTCCTGTCACAGACCCAGGTCTCAGGGTGGATGCTGGTTTCTGATTGGATGGTGCAGAAACCCAGCTTCCTCCAGCCGAGATAGAAAAATCAATATTCTAATGTTCATGTTAAAGCAGTGAGTCTGTGGATTCATCACTCTCTGTGGGTCGGAGGCTCCAATGATCGTCTCAGCTGTTCTCACCACCTGCTGGATCTGGACTGTCTGAGGCGTCTCCATCAGAAAGTCCAGGATCAGTGTGGAGGTGTTCAGGCCCAGCAGGAAGTCTATCAGCGTCAGCAGAACCCAGTGTGAGCAGCACTTTGTGAGAGCGGGAATGAAAGGCTGAACTGATCAGTGACTGGATCAAACAGTCTCTGAGTAAGACCTGACTCTGATTCTGTGATGCTTTAATAAAACAGTGAAACATTACAGAGCAGATACTTCAGTGACACAGAGTCAGTCACAGAAACAGGATTGAAGTGATCCAGGAGTGTGAACTGTGGCTGATGAGAGAATGATTTGTTTATTACGGTTTATTCTGTGCTGCTGAGGTTAGCCTGAGAGTGCTAACAGTCTGAGCTCAGCTACAGCCTTAGAGTGTGAGCACCAATAAGCTGTGATGGAAACAGGAACAAACAGAATAAAGACAAACATCACGCCTCCAAGAAAGACGAGACAGACACAGAGCTGATCTTATCGCTATGGTTACTTCTGTTTTTAATGTGGAAACAGCTCAGTCACAGCTGAGGTGTCAAACTGTCCTTCAACACGTTTCTTATCTTTAGTGGCAATAAATTTATTGTTTGCACATTTTTATCTCTTCAACTCTGAGAAGTGACCACAGAGAAAAACAGGAACAAGACGTCGCACTGTCTTAAACTGAAAGGACGAAAATAACCTGCAGCTGTCACCTCATTTAAACTGTCTTTGAACTGAGATCCAGCAATGTGGGGAGAGATGGCTGCATCCAGGGCAGGTGCCAGAAACCGCAGGAACCCGGCTGCAAATAAAATAAAAACACTATTGAGCTGACAATGTGGAAGTGTCTGCCTGTGGGCCAAGTGTCACAGGCTAATTGGTCAAATCCATAATTCCTCTTTTCGGATTGAGAGAACAGACTGTGAGACTCTTCCAGGGTTAGAATAGAAAGTAGATGACACTAGACACGGACGTGAGAGCAAAGCAGGAACGATAAGGCAGAGATGTAACTAAAGTTATATAATCAAGAGCACGACTGCACAAAGGCATCACAGCCTAGTGACTGTTTGTGATCATTTAATATTCATCGCCTTAGTTAAGTTCTGGTCATTGGTTATGATTTGTAGTGTTTAGCTGTTTCTGTTACCTCCTGTCATCTCTACGTTCTTGTATTTCCTGTTTTACTTTGACAGTCTGTATTCTGTTGTTCTTCCTGCTGTTCTCCTCATGTCCGATTAGTCCCAGCTGTTCCTCTTATTGTGCTGCTTGAGTATATCTAGTGTGTGTTTCCCTCTGCTCCTGTCACTGATCATCCTCTGTGTTTCATCTGCATGTCTCCTGTTCATTGTCCCCTGAGTATCTCCCCCTGCGTTTCTTTTCCCGTGTTTCCAGGTTTTTCTTGTTTAGTTTGTCCTGTTTATGTTTTGTTCATTTCCTTCCTGCCTTGTTTAGATTCACATTCAGCCAAATACAGGCTCACCTTTGGTTAAACATTCACCTCAGCCCTGTGTGTCTGCATTTGGGTCCGCTCTCTCTCCCCATGGTCTGCCAGCTCAGACCGTGATCGAAGGCATCTGCAGAGGATAGTGACACATGCACAGAGGGACACAGCATGAATCCTGATTGGCCGGGAGAAGGTGACCGGGTTAGATAGCTTGACAGCTTGGATTTATCTGGCATGTGTTTGAATCCTGCTCTGAATCAGTCTCATTAGGTAATGTTCAAATATGAACATAATATGAAAGGCAGCAACAAGTTTAATGTTCAGAAACCTAAAGTCTGTATCAGCAGCAGAATGGAGCTAAAATAAATGTTGGTTTCAGTTCTATGAAGCTTTGAGGATTTTGGATCAGTAGCTGCTGTGTTTGTTGCATCATATTGCTGTAACTGTTTATATGCTTTATATATTCTGAGCTAAGTTGATCTATAGTGTTGCATCATATTCTATAAGGATGTTATGTGTTTAAGATGCTTGTCTTTGAGATGGAATAGACATGAAATGATAGGAAATATAAATAAATATTCCTTGAATCTTTGCTGAAGCTCAGGTGCTCTTAACTCTCATAACCTGACATGTTGTGCTGTATCCTATGATGTAGGATGCTGACAGCTACATCTGTGTGATGATGGTGTGGTGGGTATATTTACAGCTTGATATTCAGATTTCAGCCTCTGCCTTTGACCCAGAGGTGACAAAGTGTAAGCGATAAATGTTCACTCGGTATCTCCGGCTTCTTCTTTAAACACTCCGACTGAGTCCAACCATGAACCTGATCACTGATCTACACACGGTCATGTCTCCACTGAGAGTCAAAGCTGATGTTTGCAGTGGAAAACGTCTCTAAGAACATTTGTCAGCCTTGTTGTGGAAGATTTAAAATAACCTGCAGACACCTCGGTGAGCATGACTGAAGTGGGTTTAATGAACACACTGCAATGTGGAGGGAAACACTCCAAACACCAGGCTGATCTCTGAGCACCGCCCTCACATATACCCACTGTCACACAAAACACATTTCACAGCACGTCATACGTCCCTACACCTTCAGTCCAGCTCATCCTTGACCTCCTCCCACTCTAAGGAAAGCTACAGCCCTTGAACAGGATGTCTCTACAACAGGTCCACTGTGAAGGTGCAATAAACATGAGGCCCACTAGTGATAACATTCATGCTGGTGACAGGAGTGATTGCTACGACACCCTCATCAGCTTCCTCTCTATCAGCCCTGCAGTATTTTTAGCCTCTGCTTCACTTCTTCTTCTTCCTGTGGTTTCCTGCTGATGTGAGGACAGCTGTCCTTATTCTAACTGTGAGGTTGGTCTCTGTGGGCTCTGCTGTAAAGGCTCGGTCGAGTTACAACAGCCACGTGGCTCCATCTAGCTGTTTATCATAGGAAAGTAAGAGTAATGTGTTCATGTCGCATTTTCACAGATAAAAATCACAATAAAACCAGAAACATAAATAAACTATGGAACAATGAAATAAAAACATAAAAGACTAATTAATAAAAATATAAAATAAATAAGATATAAAATATAAAAAATATAAAATAAATAAAATATAAAAATAAGCAACATGAACTGCTTTTATGTAAAGGACAAAGCAGGACATCTGAGCTGAGAGCAGAATGCAACGCCTCAGGTAGCTTTGTGCGTTACAGCTGTCGATACAGGCTCAGTTCAGTCAACACTCAGTGTCAGTGTGGGAACCAGTGGCTGGTTCGGTGATTTGGCTCCGACGCTGTAGTTAAATAAATGACTCGGTTCACTTTATGTCTGGGCTGCATGTGTGGTTACTTGGACAGGAGTACCTGTCCCCTGTTCTTACCTCCACCTTGTTCTTTCTGTCTTGCTTCCATGTTTCCCTTTATAAACATACACATTTATATGTCTGTCTTTATCTTGATTCCAACACTGCAAAGAGCTTTTATTGTGAAGGGCCCAGGGAGGAGAAAGTCTTTATTTGTGTGCAGAGTAACGGATCTGTTTCTGAGAGCGGTCGGTGATGTCAGCTGTCAGTGAGGCTCAACGGGACTGTTACAGAGGATGAAGAGGACGATGAAGATCGTGCTCCTCTTAATCGGTAAGAAACACACACAGAGATGGGTGTGGCTTCATACAGACTGAGTAGCGGTGAGTCAAACCGTCCTCTGCTGTTAAAAGCGCTCACGTATTCTGTCATCGAGCTCGTTCATGTGAAGCTCGTTCATGTGAAGCTCGTCCCCGAGGCCTCCATGCAGGGCGGGGCCCGCGCTTTCAGTGTACACTGTGTTTAAGGACACTGTGTCTAAAATGTACGTAATAAATACACTACACATAGAGTTAGACCTCACAGCACAAGCATACTGCCAACCTACTACATGACTGTGTTGTACATACACATATATAGTGTGTTTTTTTAATTAGTGAAAACATCACGACGTCACCAGCAAAAGGAGAACACGCCACGGCCCACGCTTAAACAAGGAAGGTTTATTCCTCCAACAGATTTATTATTGAAATAGATGCAACATCCCCCCAAACAATCTCACACTGCAGCTACAGGAAGTTCCCACTGAGCCTCTTTAGATTTAACCAAAAACCCCAGGAGGGGGCGGAGCCTCATACACAAACAGGAAGTAGAAACAATAGCCAGCCCTCCCCCTGACACACAGCCAGGGGTGCGGTTAGCTCAGTGCTGTAACTCCAGCTTTAACACTGACGGAGCTGAGACCTCCACCCATATCGCACACACGTGTCAGACACCACGCTGGAGTTCACTGAGCTCCTGAGACTCATCCCTCCACACGTGTAAGCAGCTGCTGGTTGTGTACACCTGTGAGCACGGAGGTGTGTTTGTCTGGACTTCACTAATGTAGACCCTCGTCTTAAACACTTAGTCTTTGTGTGCTTGTAAATAAACTCTCGTCTAGTGTTTTAGTCAAATCCACCCGAGTAGCTACGACAGAGCGATCCAGCCAAGAAATGGACTCTCTGCACTCGACTGAATGTGTCTCATCCTCAGTCTTCCCAAGGAAACTGAGCTTGGAAGACATGACTGTGTCCCCCACCAGAGCAGGGTGCCATCACCAACAGCTCGGGGAATTTAAATGGATGAAAATCAACCAAAATTGCTTTATTGGTGGAAGTGCTGTGAGGATGAGCATTAATCTGTTAATATTTATCACAATAAAAGCTTTTTAGGCTCAACTATGAATGTAGTCTTTCACACTAAATGAATAATTAGGCAGCATTTTTATCTTTATATTGTTTCAGTGTACACTGAGGACTGTGGGAACGTTGCAGTTTCATGTTCAAGTTTGATTTTTCCGATGTCGCAGATGCGTGTAAATATAGCTGACCAATCAACACGGTGGAGCATTTGATGGTTGTTCTCACAGAACGGCTCTCTGACATCAACTCCATTTTAGTTTTTTCCAACAGTGTGTTCAGAGAGGATGCATTTTTCACCAAAACGCAGCAAATTCAGTGCATATATAGATTATACAGCAAATCTGGAATAAATCTCACTTCTCACATTTGAGATTTTGACATTTTAAACAGCTTAATGCAAAATGTGCCCAGTTAACTCCTCATCCAGAGAGTCCGGATGCTAATGTAAAACTTCCACGAGCCCTTAAATCCCTGCTATGAGCTCGTTGCATTGAGCGAGGCTGTGACTGCCTATACTGGTGGCAACAGAGCGCACACAAGCAGCACAGGATTCAGTCCAAACCATTTATTGTTTGGTCATCTGGATGTCTTGGAGGATGACCGGGAGGGTCGTCACCACCAACCTTATTGATTATGTCTGAGTTTAAAAGAAGGTTGTATGAAAAAGGCAAAAGTAACCTGCTCTGCCGCCTGAGCTACAGCTGGGTGGCACCATAAAAGGACAGAATTCATCTCATTAAGTACTTTTACATCTAAACTAAGAACCGTTGAGGTCCATGACATGCAACTATTTCATTTAGATTGATTGTCATTTTTACTGAATTTTTAAATTGAATTTTAATGAACTTTATCATATTTTATTGTATTTTTTTAGTTATGATGTATTTTTGCGTGTTCTTGCTGCCTCTGTTTAATTGTGTGTGTTTTGCCTCTGTGAGACACTTGCTGCTGCCCATCTTGGTCTCCCTTGAAAAAGACGTTTTTAATCTCTATGGGATCTTCCTGGTTAAATAAAGGTTAATAACACTAATAATACATTTGAAAAAAAAACTGACCAGACATTTCAGTCATGCACAGATTTTAGGAAAATAACTTGATAAATCCTGGTTGATTCTTTTTGCCTTATACAGACGACTGCGTGGACAAAGTGGGCTCGAGTTGTTCTGTTGGTCACACACTCTGTGCTGTACTCACATTTCTTTGCCTTTGGCCTAAGAAATGAATGGTATAGTGGCAGGACTACAGGGCTGTGCTGCTCACCTTGATGTTGTAATTTACAGCAACACTTGAAGACCATGCAGAGTGAATCAGAGCTGTGTCCAGCTCTGACGTGGGATGCTTCACTGTGAGAAGTGCATAAAATGCAAATGCCAGTCAGTCCATGATCAGGGTAAGGTTGGGAATATCAAACACACAAAGTGATCCGTGGCCTGGAGATCAATGGCAGTCTGTTTTCTTTTCTATGTGAAGCCGGGTCACATTGTCAGTAAGAGAGCTGACCAGGTCCCTCAGTGAGGTGTTTTCATCGGGGCTCCTCCACAGCCTCACACTGAAGCTGGACAGTCACTTATAGATTGTGTTTGCCAGCCGACGATGTTGTACTAGGAGAGTCTACTGGGCGATTTCTTCTGGAGGGTGGGGTCTAGTTCTTGGACGGGTCTTTCTTCATAACTATCTCTCTGAAGCAGCAGTTGTTGGAGAGTATTCAAATTCTCCCTGCTGTCCTCCGAGGCGTTGGCTGATTAAGCACATGTGGTTAATTATTCGTTAATGGTTTTGCTTAAAAAAACTTGTTTAATTCTGAGCTACAGTTCTCCTCTGAGACTCCTCTCAGGCGTTGTGATACAGTATCACAACGCCTGCAGCATTTCCTCTCTCTGCGTCACTTATCTCTGCTCACACTCTGCTCCCTCCTAACGGTTCTAACTGTCATTAAGTTTTGTAATGACTGCAGTTACAGACGACTGTTTGGTCACACAGAGAAAGAAGCTCCTCACCTGTGCAGGTACACAAGGTGGTGGAGGAGCCTCTGACCTTCAGTGACCTCTGACCTCCTGTTGCAGGTGTGTGTGTGCTGCTGCTGTCTGCACCGACTGTTTCTGCAGGTGAGGAGATGAAGTGAAAACAATCAGTGAGACTCAAACAAGAACACAAATACACTTACTGTGTCT
This sequence comes from Copadichromis virginalis, assembly GCF_057382275.1. Taxonomy (NCBI): domain Eukaryota; kingdom Metazoa; phylum Chordata; class Actinopteri; order Cichliformes; family Cichlidae; genus Copadichromis; species Copadichromis virginalis. The sequence continues at coordinate 1,930,644 of NC_140620.1, forward strand.
CTGTGTGTGTGTGTGTGTGTGTGTGTGTGTGTGTGTGTGTGTGTGTGTGTGTGTGTGTGTGCGTGTGTGTGTGTGTGTGTGCACACTCTGCTGGTGCCGCTCTTCATCACCAGTGTGACAGAGTCCTGAACACAGCCTCAGTTTGCATGTTAGTCCTCCAAGTTCCATCTGAGCTTTACAGAAAACACACTTTGTTCCTCTGAAAGCCAAAGATCACAGCTGAGATAAGGGAGATTTTTCCACGTTAAAGTGCTTCCATTAGTGATGCTGCTGATGCACACATCATCTCTAAGATCTGAATGTTGAAGACAAACACAAATATCTGTTTATTATGAGGCTAAAAGCTTGATGTAGACATAACAGTGTATAACATGTCAGCAGCATTTAACAGCCCTGCACACCAGCACTGTGCTTATATTAGACTTTAATCAACACATAGTTATGATTTCATCACCTCTGTGTGTCCTCCAGTGTCTCTGTCTGTCAGTCCAAACCTTCAGCAGGTCTTCAGCAGGTCTTCAGCAGGTCTTCAGCAGGTCTTCGGAGGATCTTTAGTGGATCTGAGTTGTGTTGATGATGGACAGACAGCTGAAGGATGGACAGTGAAGAGGAGCAGAGGAGGACCCACTGAGGACTGTGCAGGCTTTGGGAGGCTGCTCCCAGTGAAACCTTCTGGTGTGAGGACTCCTCTGGACAGCAGAGTGACAGAGTCTCCCTCAGTGTCCAATCAGACACTAAAGGTGAGATGTTCCAGCTGTGTCTCTGTCTCTGTGTGACTCTGCTCTCATTAACTCTGTTTGTCTCTGATGGTCAGGTAAAGATGTCATCCTGGAGATCCCTGCACTTCCTGTGAGGACAGGAAGTGATGTCATTCTGCGCTGCAGACAGAGGAATGGTGCCACAGTCAGAGCTTATTTCTACATTAAAGGAAGTTCTGTTGGTCCTAAACCAGAGCACATCATATCCACAGGCTGTGAGGCTCCTGAATTCTCTACCCCCCTCTCATGGACAATAACCATATTCAATTTCTTAATAGCATTGAACTGGTTTAAGGATTGTCTTGTTGTACTGGAGTCACACTGGGTTAAATACTTACACTTGGGCTTTAAGGGGTATTTATTATTTTCTTCATTATTTTATTTACGGGTTGTACAGAAGCCCCAAACGTAATTTCATTGTTCTCTGACAATGACAATAAATAAATAAATAAAATAAATAAATCATCACTAACATCACGCAGGCTGATGAAGGTCTCTACTGTTCTACTGATCAGGGTGGAAAGTCTCCTCAGAGCTCTCTGAGGGTCAGAGGTCAGAACACTGACATCACTTCCTGTTTAAAAAATGATGTAACATTGTGACCTGATAATAAACTGACTCTTCTCTCCTCCAGATCCTCCCAAAATCATCCACCCTCCTCCTCCAAGCACCTCCACAAACTTTGCTCCTCCTCTTACGTGTCCTCCCTCCCCTCCTCTCCCAGCATCCACCTGTCCTCCTCCTCCCTCTCTCGTGGTCCCAGTCGTAGCAGGTCTGGGTTCTGGGCTTCTCTTGGTTCTGGTTCTGGGTTTGGTTTTGTTCCTCTGCTGGAAACTCAAAGGTAGCTCTCACTCACCTGATGTGAGCAGGTGTAATCTGATTACTGTACTAACCTTCTGAGCCTAAGTAAATGAACTTACTGCGTCACCTCGGTCAGTAATGGTCCAAATGTGTGTGTGTTTGAGTGATGCTGGTCAGTTTCAGTTTTACCTTTCAAAATA